>NW_008631723.1:57641-63163 GCF_000691845.1 Merops nubicus
GAAGGACTGATCCATTTCTTTTTCTTGAAAAAAAAAAAAAAGAAAAAAAAAACCACCACCCTTGTGAAGGAGTGCTGCTGCATGACAGCACCAAAGGGAAGAATATATATGAAAATGTTTCTTGTAAGTTCCAGGGCCATGGCCCTGCTGTTAGCTACACCAAAAGCAGCACTGCCAGCTCAGGAGGGGAGCTGGTGGATGCTGAACTCCAGGCATGTCCTATTTATGGAACACAGATGGACATGGAAATAACAGAGGGCCTAATTTGTTATGTTAACATACCTGGGAAGAAATCAACTTCTTTTTTTTTTAATTTTTTTTTTTTTTTTTTTTGTCATGTGTGGAAAGAATGCCCTAAAATGTTCAGGAAATCCTCAGCTTTGCTTTGGATAATGTTTTTGTCCTGAATAATTTGTGAGCCTTGGAAAAATGATTGCAAAGGGAAAAGCACAACCAGCACTTTAGACAGTAACTACAAAGCCAGAAGAGATGTCCTGCACTGAAATGGAGGAACTGAGAAGTTCATCTTGAAATACAGTTAAGTGGTTTAGGGACAGGCTCATAAATACAGTCAAAATTTCAAAAATAACTTTGGGACAGTTTCCTAAATGCCTTTACAGGCTTTAGGTGCCAGCAAGTTCAGCTGGGCTGTTGCACACTGCTGCCACTCTTTGCTTCATGGCTTTCTGAACTGCGGGGTTCTGACGGGTCCTGCTGCTGGCCGCGGGCATGTGTGCTATGGCCAGTTACACACCAGCCAGCCACCACGGTCACCCGGGGGAGTGCCCACTTTTCGGCAGGCGCTGGTGGCCCGCTGCTGGGGTGAGGCATCCCCTGGAGCATCCCGTCCGTCCCTTGCATGGTGGCAGCCTCTCCCAGCCCCGGGGCTGCCCACGCCCTTTGCTGGCGCTGCACACCAGAGGGCAGGAGGTGACCATGCACAGCCCCGGGGCTGGGGCTGCCGCCTGCCCGACCCCACCCGGGTTTAGCACAGGCGTTTGAACGGGAGACGGGTTGCACCTTTACCTTGAGCATCCTTGAGCCAGCTTAAAAACCAGACTCATAGCTGGTTAAGGCTGCAGGGGTGACCTAGGTCACTGGCTCTGTTGTATTCCACAGCAGCAACCACAGGGTCTCCTGGAGACTAATTCCTTTTCTGGCGTTTTTCTCAAAACTTTCTAGTCTTGAGGGAAAGTTGCCAGAAAGCCACTCCTAAGCCCCTGGGTTGAACTAGGGACACTGCGCTGGGCAAGGCCAGGCACATGCTTACATGGGATACCCCAAGCCCATACAAATGATACCATCAGTATGTCCTTGTGATCACTTTTCGTGTATAGCAGATGGGATTTTCAGCATCAGTTGGAAGCAGCTTGGTGAAATCAGAGCAAACATGGGTTCTGGTTTATCGACAGTCATTTTCCATCCCCCAGCCTCATGGTTGTGGCCTTTTTCTTCTACAGGGATTTATGTTGCCAGACCACATCGTAATGAGATCTTTTTAGCAGGGGTAATTTCAACTGGAAACTAAAATGAATTTTATGACAGGTCCATGTCCATGTGTACAGTCTATCCTTCTTTAAATGTGTTCTCCCTTGGCAAAGAGTGGCGTACTGTATTCAAGAAAGTAAAATGAAACCCCTCACAGTATGGTTGGGCTTTGTATTTCCAGGCACAAAACCAAGGCAAGCTGCACTTGATCCTTGATGCTCTTACACTGTAGGTACTCTAAGAGATGTGTGTATAATCAGACCAGACCTGCTGGATAATCACTGTGGATTAAAACAGAGGAGGGTATAGGGTGGTAGTGAAAGGTTAAGAGGGACGTCAAAAAGGACCATGGGCTGTACACCCAGCAAGGTACACCATGGTGTAAGACGCAGCACATGACTGGAAGGACTACAGACATCCTTGCTTGGGAACCAGCTGGAAGACTTAAGATACCCTTGTGCCATGGGACACAGACCCAAGTATGAGGCAGCACAAAGGACAATGTTTCAGGTGCTACTTTGGGGCATCATCCAAGGACTAAATTCTTACCATAATGTCAAGGAGAATGAATGGTACATACCTGAAACTGGAATTTCAGACCCACAATGAGGTGATGGGTTACTTCTATATCATAGACACTCTCCCACACCCCCTTGGAGTTTAATAATGATGACCAGCAAAGAATTACAGCCAAGACCAAAGAGCAAATCTGCTTCATAAAATATAGAAAAGTCAAAGCTGTAAGATAGTTGCTCTAGGGTTGGGTCTTTTTTTTTTTTTTTTTTTTTTTTTTTAATTAAAGATGGAGCCTCTGGGTTCATTCTGTCATTTTTTTTTGTCTTATCTTAAATATTTTTCATCAGCTGGCTTGGAACCTCTCAGGCTAGCATGAATGTTTGTGGTGTTGGCACAGGTTGCAGTAAAAAATCATGAACAATGGCACCAAAGCATTAATATAAAGCAGCATTTTTGTGGCTGTGTGAATTTATTGCTTGTGAAGGGTGACTCACCGATAGCTGTGGAGTCTGAGATCCTCAGTTTATCCATGAAAGAGAGAAAGCAAACAATTATCCCACTCTCCGTTCCCCACAGTACATCTCCTTTTACAAGGACCAGTCCAGAGGTAAGAGGAGGCATTGCAGAACGTGCAGGCAGCCCAGTCTCTGCTGGGACTGTCAGCAAACAAATTCATTATTAGGATATGAAGCAGCCCACTCATTCCACAAAGGAGCTCCATGATCTAGCAAACAGTCTGTGGCGCTTGATCATTCCCTAAACCTTTGCTGTATTGGGCTTGGGTGCCTTGCACCAGTCACACTGGAACTGTGACAGCTTCTTCTCCTTGTTCAGTGTGGGCTCCATATTTATTTGAGAATGGGTGCTGGACAGGCAGGTAGCAATCACCTTCTGTCTGTTGTTGAAAAGCTTCTGTGAGAGCGAGGCAGATTAACATGCAAGTATGTTTTGCTTGGTTATATTAGTATGTGCACAAGTAAATGTGTGAGAGCTCGTGTGTTTGCAGTGGCAGCTAATTCCATCAGCCTCTCAGGGAATAACATCTTGATTTTTAAGTGAGCTGTAGGCTTAGGGTAAAGTACTCTGCTGTTGGGCTTCTCCAGATGCAAACTCACTATGACTATCATCTAGCTCCCATTTCTGCACATCACCGAAGCTTTCCCTTCACTCGCTTTATGTGAAGAGGCAGACTCACAGGGGCAGGATCTGTACATTTGAAGTGACTCTCACAGGACATTAAAAATCTCCCTGGAAATCTGCCAAAAACTCTAGCTTATTTTGAAAAGTTTTACTTTTTGTCTTAAGAGCAACAGCTTGTCTGCAGTCCTGGAAACACCATTAGGGGTCTGTGTGACTCAATTTATGACTCAGGAAACTGCTTATTCTGTCTTTCAAAGCACCACATTTTTAGTTCCAGACTTTAGTCAAATTGAAGTCAGATCAAACTGATTCCCCCACCCCCACCCTGAGTAACTTAATTAGTCTGCACATCTGAAAAAAAAAATATCCTCATGTATTACAAGAAATACCCACTGGGTAACTTACTGGACATTAGGATAACACAGTTACTTATCTCATGTCTCAGTTCTAAAATATTCCTCTTCACACTCTCTTTGCACTACTTGTCTGGTAAATGTGGGCATTTTAAGGGTGCACGTGTCCAAAAATATGTTGTGCAGCTGTGTCCTCACATCACGCTCAGAAGTTCTGCCTTGACTCCAGCAAACTAGAATAAAGCTACTGTATAACCTCAGCACTTCTAGCTGTGTAAATCCTTCCCTAGACCAGACTAGACAACACAGTGAACTTGCTTTGGTACAAGAAACATGTCATTGCACAGCCTCCAGTTCATAAAGCAGCTTGAAAAACATGGCTTTGTTTTAGCAGGTTACTCTCCCTCCCCTCGACCCACATTCTCCCTTGAACACAGCTGAACTAGCTGAACTAGTTGAACAGAACTTTGTAGCTTTCATCTTTCTGTTTCCACTTCAGACGATTTCCACAACGTTAAGGTCTTGAAACAGAATAGTCTTCACAAGCTGAAGATGTCCAAAGTTAAAATATTGATACTACTGACTGTTCCAAGCTTGGGCTTTGCACTGAGGCTCTCACCAGCTACCAGGATGACCTCTTTTGTGGGCACAAGAGCAGAACGGTTTCTCATGCTCTGTGCCCTCCCTGGTCCACTTCCATGCCCTCACAAAAAAAAAAAAAAAAAAAAAAGGCAGACAGAAAAACAAAAGCCCCATTTGTTCACCTGATGATTTAGGAGAATTCCAGAAAACCCCTATCAGCTCCAGGATTTAAAGTTGTCAGCTCTCCTCCATGTCCCTCCACAAGGGGCTACTGCCTCCATGTCAGCGCTGGGCAGATGGAGCCTCCGCCAGTGGATTTCTATGACAGTCAGGGCCGGCATGAGGTGGGGTGGGCAGCCGTGGTTGGTTATGCCACCACACAAAGCTGTAGCCAGCCAGCAGAGCATTTACCCAAACCACAGGCACGTGAGCATGCCCTCTGTGACAGGCAGACCTCGCTCTTCCCTCACAGCGCACGAGCTCAGCAATGAGAAGCTCGCTTTGCAGGGCACGCGTCCCCTGCCCAGCCATTCGCAAAGACCTCTGTGAAGTCCTTACATAGGTCCCTTGAGTCTTTACATGAGTCCATTGGAGGTGACCCAGAGAGAGGCAGGTCCCCTGGCAGCCCCTCTGAGATGTGTAAGCTCAGGGCTGTATGGTCTGGCTGCAGTCATGTACCTGCCTGGTCCCCTCCCTTCCTACCGCATGGCTGTTGGATTTTGTCTGTCACCTGCACTGGAACACCAGGCCTGAGAATTTCATTTAAGATGGAGGTAAGAGGTATAACTGTTTTCCTTGGTATGTGATAGTAATACGTAAATACAATATATGTGTATAAAGTCTAATATACCGCATATGTAATGAAATTAACTGTTGATGGTTAGAAAGCTTGCACTACTCGTGAGTGGCAAAGCCATTGACTGAGGTCATCTCCACCCAATACCAATGACACCTTTATACCACATCGACATGCTTTCCACACATAGCACACAGTTTGCAGGAAACCTACTTTAAAACTACCATTTTTAGAACCACCTCTTAGCAAGATTTCCCCCTCCTCCTTTCAGCTCACACAGCTTCTCTCTTTTTATTTTTAAAACCAGATATCTGCCAAGTACAGAAATGAAGGAAGGAGAAACCTTTTTCTTTCCCCTTCCCCAGGCTAAAATATTTTAGAAACCTGTACAAGTGACCTAGACTAACGTTTTTTCCATTACTAAAGCAGCATGCAAAGTTTAAGGAAGGGTTTAGGTGATGTGGTTGGGGGGACAGAGGACAGGCTGATGCTGTGATTGAAATGGTAAAGGAATGAGAAAGCACTTCGTGGTAGGAAGGCAATTAAAAACAGGAGGTCAAGGCACACCACAGGTCTGAAGTTGCTTCCCTTTGCTTGACTAAAGAAAAAGAAACTTGGAAGAAGAGGAAATAAGACTGTGGTAGGGA
>NW_008631723.1:63194-69205 GCF_000691845.1 Merops nubicus
TATTACTTTCTTACAATTATGTTGGAGAGGGTAACAGAGGGGTTTGGCTTTTGCTGACTCTCCAACACTTGGTCACAGCCCAGGAGCCAGGAGCAGCCCAGGAACTATCATCGCACCCAAGCAATGCACCTGTGTTACAAAACACAGTCACGTTTTCCATCACCAGGGGGTGCTGACACAAGTCCTGCCAGCTCTTCTGGCTGCTTCCCTCTGCTCCGACAACACTGCCTCTGTCTGGAATAGGCATTATGGGATAAAACCAAGGGGAAAGAAATTAAGCTGAATACGAGGAAAATTTGCTACCATATAGCCTATTTAGATTGCAAATTTGTCTCCCAAGGGCGGTGGTAGGAAGCACCATAGCCTGGGTTATTTAAAACTATATAGGACAAAACAATCAAGAAGGCAGAATAGGAAACTATCCTGCACTGGCAGCAGGGGAGCTTGGATCAGTGCAGATGATGCTAGTGTTGAGTTTCCAAGTGGCTATGAAAACATGACGAGGCCAAGAGAAAAACATCCACTCTGGGCTTTTAAAAACAGAGCAACTGAAGCCTCTTGATAATTCCCAATGTTTAATATTTTTTTCTGGCTAACCTTGTATATACAGGCTGCTGCCTACACCTCAGCTGCTCATTGGAAAATCAAACAAAAACACGTGTGACATACTGAGCTGTACACTTAATTCCTGACAGGGCAAGAGTCATCCAGCCATTGAGTCAGGATTAACAAGAAGTATTTTCTGGGTCTTGTGCATGAGTCTGCAGCCTTAACCTCCAGAGGATAGACCCCTGTATCATCCCCTGCTCTGCTGCTCTGTCAACAGCACCTGGGTCCCAGTAATGTGTCACTGAAAACATGAGGGAAGGTTTGGGATCCATTTAGAAGTTTCATTCAAGGACAAGCATTTTTTTTTTCTTCCTTTGGTGGAAATGAATATTATATTAAACTGTATATAAAATACATGGATTGGGTTAAACTGCAATGGAATTTAAAAAAGGAGTTGGACTTGACCACTCATTCTGTTTTTCTCAGAAAGCCCTCCTCATGCAGCTTGGCTTTAACTCTCTGCTTCACACAAACTTCCCGTATGACTTTGCACAAGATGGTTATTCCCTCTGTCTCACTTCCCCTTCAGTGAAACAGGAGGTGGCAGATCCCCACTTGTCATTCTTCATCTGTCTTGCTTGGTCTTACTGGCACTGTGATAGAAAGTCTGCCTTATAACCTTTTAAACATGTTCAGGTTGCACAGGGGACAGCCTCTTGAGCTCATTGGCCCCCATCTCCGAAGCAGCTGGGGGAAAAGGAGCGAATCCCTTTGCACAGAAATAAGCAAATTGTTGGCTGTTTCTCACCCTGCTCCAGCATCCAGCTCCTTCATGTCTCTGCTACAACTCCTTGCCCTCAGACCCAGCTGCCACAAGCCAGCGATGCCTTGCCATAGTCTCTGTAACCCCTACTCCTCTTGGACTCCACCTTTTCTCAAGTATTTCCTTGGAGACCCAGCACAGACTCACTCCATCTATCCCAGTACCTGTGCTTGACAAAGTAATAGCATAATTAGTGTATACTCTAAATAGCAAGTGAGCACATGCTGTTAAACCAAATGAACAGGCTCTAGCAATTATGGCATGATAATTAATGGTTTTGAACAGGACAGGCTTAGGGGGTAAGATGAAATTTCACTGTCTTAGGACATCAAACAGGCATGTACATAAAAAGAGCTACTGGTCCAAAAAAATATAAATCTCATGATGGTAATGGAGAGGCAGATGCATGGCTCTCAGAGGGAAAGCTGGTCGTGTGTGCATTGAATAACAGGCAATTATCGTTGGTTTTGCTATTTGTCCTAAAGAATGTAGAAAAGCATAAAATGGAAACTTGATCTACCAAAGGAAAAACAGTATGGCATCCTTAACCCTATACCAGTTTGGCTGGACCAGGGCCCAATCCGCTTCCACAGTTAAGTTTGTGGTGAGAAGTTAAAAAAAGTTTTGCTAGCCCATCTCTGTGTATGTGCAGCTACCTAGTGCAGACCCATTTTGACCGGTCAGAAACTCAAGGGAGAAACGCTTGGACTGAGCTACCTGTGAGGCAGCATCTGCACGTCCCTGCTCACAAATCTGCTGTTCCCAGCAGGAGGAGTTGTCCCAGTGCTTGGGAGCAACATGCCCTGGTATGTCCAAGAGAAAGCACAAGAACATTTTCTACCTCTTCTGGTGGGTCCAACGCAAACCCAGTGTAGTTACCTGACAGCCTGTGCAAAGAAAACCATCCTTTGGCCTCAAGCCATGAGATGTGAAGTTATTTGCAATACCTGGCACCTGTACTTTCTACCCTAGAGGAAGACCCACATATAAAAGCCATTATTATTCATGTTTAAGCATTGGCCTGGGAAATAAATGTAAAGTGTGTTTACCATGAAGTGTTACAACAAATAAAATATTTGAAGAAACATGTTTCTCAGCCAAGTGATTTTGTTGCTCCCTTTTGCATTTTCTGTACTAACTTTTGAAGTTCAGATTAATATTTATATTCAAGCTATGAGCAGAAATAGAACTCAATTCATCTTTTTCTGCATTTTCTACAGAATATAGTGTTGTTACACTGACCTCATCTTTGGCCAGAGTTATCATTCCTTTTAAAGTCACCGAGTACTCAGCAATGGGAATTACAGACTGAAATGGTGCCTCTACTAAAAACTCCAAGGAGGACGTGTATGGGGATTCATTTGCTTCTAACCTCAGGCAAACCATTTGCATCGGGATGTTTTAGTAATCTTTCCTTGAAATTTTTCCCCCTTCTCATCAGTGAAATTGGAAGATCAGATTTTTTTTTTTTAAAACATATTTCAAGTGGCTTAAATTGAGTATATCCTTTCACTGAAGAACATACTGATTTGCAGGGAATTACAAGTGGTCAAAAATACAGAAAAGTTTCACAAAACATCTGAAATGTGTGGAGACAGAACATCTGGGCACTTCAACACTAGTTTAAAAAACAATTTATATCTTAAAATTTTACTTTCCTTTTCAGTATTTTTTCCTCTTTGTTGAGTGCAATATATTGAATGAGTGCTTAATTATTTGCTTTTTTTTTTTTTTTCCTTTTACTATTCTGCCAGTTTGCTAAACTTCCTTTGTTTTGAAGAGTTACGGATTGATTAAAGCAAACATGCATCTCTGTCTCTCTCTGGGACTATAACTTTCTAAACTTTTTCAGGGTAAAGTCTGAGTCACAAAGGAGAAAAAATATGGCATGCAGTCATTAAATGCAGTGTATGTGTGAGGAAGGAATTAAGTGGAAAAGAAATGGTTGTTTAGACTTCCACAAAAAATTAAAAGAACACTCCTCCAAGCCTATGACTTGCAATTTCTCTTTTTAAAAAAAACACTTAATTAAAGACATATAATGAAAAAATTGACTAGAATATTCACTATAGTTTTAGCATGATATTTTTACAGAAGACAATTGCTTTCATGTTTATTTGAAGCTAGAGAGTCTTTAGGATGCTTAAAACCTCTGTTTCTTATGCAGCTACCATTTCTAAGCAGCTAGTCTCCAAAAAGGAGAATTTTCTACTAAACAAATGGATTTTTTTTTTACCCATTGATCTACATAAAACTAATATATTCACATTTCTGAAGGTGAATGATTCATATTTCCATCCAAGCCCTCTTCAATTTATTTGAGGAATAAAACTGCAAGTACCTTAAAAAAATGGTGTAGGACTGATAGGGCTAAAGAATCCTATCAGCTATTTAATCTACCCATGTAAATCCTGAGCACCACCTACTGTGGGGGGTCTATATTCTTCAAACAATGCATAATTTAAGTTACAGTCAGCTGAAGATGTAAAAGTTTTAAAAGCAACTATGCAAGTTTATGGCAGAAAAACACCCTATCCAAGTCAGGGAAAGCATATAATACTTGCTATGTTTCTTATATATATATTCCTTAAGTACCTGCCTTTCTCAGTGAGAAGACGTGGGACTAGACAGATTTTTGGCTGGACCTGGTATGGTTGTGCTTCCACATTATGAGGCTCTTACTCTTTATCAGAGACTGCACAAAATACTTCCAGCCCTATTGTGTCTGCAGTTGTGGCTAAAATTTGAAGCAGCCAAAGCCATACTTCTTTCAAGCTGGGATCTGACAAGAAGAATGAGATTTTTCTCATAAAACCATCTTCTGCTGACCTTCTACAGCACTTCCACTAATATCAATGGGTTGGCTGCTCTGTGGGCAGGCCTGGGTCCTGGAGCTGAGACCTCCTCCCAGCCTTGGATTCAGAAAGGATGTGGAGCAAGCTTGGCAACTAAGTCCCATTAAAAGTAAGTAGAAGATGGACTCTTTATTCTTTTGGAAACCTCTGGAAATGTGAAGCTGTGCCCCTAAGCAGACGGTACATCGCATATATTGTGTATCACTTCAGAGCTGCCACAGTCAGCTATAGCTGTTTCCTATGGAAAGATGAAGTTTTAATATTTAAAACCTCATGCTAACATGAATGATCAAGATGTATAAAATCAAAGCCTAGACATTTTTTCTCAGCTTGCTTATGAAGTAGCTTTTCTTCTTCCGTACTTACACACATGGTTTCCGCCCCTCACCCCAGGTTTTAAATGAACTTTGTTGAAAGCTACAAAAGCAATCTAGACTCCTTTTCCTCTAGAAGCCTAAAGATCCTAGTGAGCAGCTGGATTGTAATATGAGTCCTGCACCCCATGCTCTCTTTTGTGTGTGCCCGCCCATCTAAAGAGTGGGTTATTGGATGTCCTGTGGCAGGTGCTACTGGATAAAGGGGGGCATGCACAAATTCTGAATTGGGCCTTTTTTTGTGTTACTTAAGTAAACACCATCGACTATATAACCATCCTTATCTTCTACCAGGGACTTGGGATTTTGTAGCAGAAAAGGAGTTTTTTTTTTCTGTATATATTTAGTTAAAAACTGTATAACATTCTTTGTTTTCCTGAATGCAGTTGAGAAATAGTGAAAATATTGAATACTTTCTGAGACACTATACTGTCAATCACCCCTGAGGACTGAGCAAACACATCCCCAAACCTGAGCCAGCACAGCAGTTGCTTTTGACAGGAGTCATCCCAAGCCACACTCAAAGGGGTGCTACAGCAAGTGCAAGGACATTCAGATTTAATTCTGCTGCCCTGTGCCTTGGGAGATAGACTCAGAGCTGTAGCTGATATCTTTGTCTAATATAGCATGCCACTTTTTTTGTACTGACTGGGAAGCTATAGCATCATAGTGGTAAAATAATAGGAACTAGAGTCCTGCTACTGTAAACATACAAACCCTATAGCTGGGGTCTTAGGCTTTAAAGCTCACTGAAAATCACATATTCACAGAAAAGACCAAACTTTCTGCATAGCAGAAAGAGCAGCAGTAGGACAAAACTTGTGGGAGACCCCTTTCCTTGCTTTTGGGCAGCACACAAACCTGCTTTGCACTTCAAAGAAGCAAAAGACGGGAGGGGAATTTTTGTGTTTGAGATAGGAAGAGGAAAGGTGTGTTCCGACTCCTTGCCTGAACCAGGGGGTCTGTCTTCAGCAGCTTCTCCCCTCTTTTCCTCCCTACGTTTTCCATTTCTATTTCTCCTCTCCTGCTTCCTTTTCCCTAAACCCAGGCCCCTTTTCCCCCCTCCTTGCCCCTACATAACCTTCTGATTGTCTTTGGGCTTTTCCTTCCCCATGATGACCTCTGAAGCATCTGTCCCAAGCAGTAACTCATCCAGACAAGGAGCTTTGCCCAAACACTCTTGTCCAGACACTACCATTTGCTTTTATATAGCTGTGGTTTTATATCTTGCTTTTTTCTGCTCTAAATACAGAATCTGAAGAGCTGAATTTGAAGACTTGACCTGAAGAGGCAAGGGCAAATTCATAAGGAGAGGAGTCATGCCAGTACTGCTGATCCTCTAGAAATTTCTACAGTGTGAGCTTCACAGCTATTTGTCGTTCTTATGGCAAGCATATTGTTTGCATTAGG
>NW_008631723.1:69236-94887 GCF_000691845.1 Merops nubicus
TACTGATAAGAAAAGACAGCTAATTCAGCAGAGTGGGAAAACTGTTTCATAGAGGTCAGAGATATTTTTGTTTGTTTGTTTTAAACAAGGAATAATAGGTTTTGGTTTTACAGCTATCTGTCTTCACATCTTCTAAGTCTTTTTTCTATCTACAGACATCAACTCTGTCGGCTGCCCATTTTGCTTTGGAGTGAAGGCACATGAAAAGAAGAGCTCACAACAGCTTCACCCACACAAAGTGAGTGCACCTGTCCTCAAGGCAAATGAGGCTGCTCCCTGGCAGCTTCCTCTTATCCAATAGGAGAAGATTTCCTCTGCTCTAGCAATGACATCGTATCAACAAATCAACGCCTCCCCACCCCCTGCTCCTAATCCTCCATAAGGCATATCTGGACAGCAGCTGGGGTTGCTCCAAAACCCCCTTGGTGGAGCTGCCCTCAGTGCCCGCATTCATCGCTTGGAGCCTGCCACAAAGCCCAAAGCAGGCTGTGCAATACCGTGTGTTTCCTGATTTACTCAGCAGCAAGGTTACTGGAGGCTAATTCATAAAATTATTAAAATGCACTTGTGTTTCAGGGACTTCTTAAAATATATTTTCTAGCACTGCATAAAAGCTCCTGATTACACAGAGACTTTCACCAAGCATACAATAAGCAGCCTTTGCCGTGTAGTTTCTAGGAAGCTGTGCATCCATGTCACCAGCACCAATGACAATGCATCTAGAGTAAGCAACCTGGCTTTGCAAACCAGATAAGGACAGCGTGAGCAGCTGTATCCTCCTGCTGTACTGAGAGATGATGAGAATGTGAGCCAGCTTTGATGCTTTAGTTGATTCCTTAATCTACCATGTGTTTTCTGTGCCTACTGGGTAGCTCAGCTCAAGGTTTATCCAGCAACTATCTCTTCTCAAGCAAGATCCTTCCTGGCTCCTTTTCTCACCCACAAACTGCTCTTAAAATGACAAAGAATGGGTATGTGAATTGCCCTCTGTCTTTTAAAGATGTCAGGTATTAGCTGGGCTCTCTAAGGAGGGATATACACTTGTTGTTTTGACTTTACCTTGTCAGTTCACAGAGCCTTTGGACTTCCAGGTTTGCTAACACTGACACAGGCTTCATGGCTTCCCAAGCTATGCAGTTAACTTCAATGATCTTACAAAAAGAGAGCGGCCCATTCACTTGGTCTCTGGTCTTTACCAAAAGAGCTGATTTAGAATTGCTGACTGTAGCAGCTGCCCAATATCCCTCATCCTAAACCACTGATGTTTAGGGCTTGCTTTGCATCTAGAAAACCAGAGGTATACACAAATAGTCTAGGAAGGATTTATCTTCATTTAAAGTGATGGTCTCAAACTGCCACAAAGGCTGTGTTAAAATTTCTCCAGAAGATGTGATATCTCTTGGGTTTTAATGAAACCCCTGCAGAATGGCTCTGTCAGGTCAGTCTGAAAGCCATCTTCTACATGCCTTTCTGTTAAGAAAACAAAATTTTCTGAGACAGCAACACATTACAGAGGTGCTTAGTAGTGTCACTTACCCTTTAGCTAGTCCTGTAAGGGAAACAGACCTATTTTTGACAGTAGCTTGAGTTAATAAATAATGGCTTTTGTGGTCATCTGAATGGAAAATCCTTGTCAGGAAAAAGCCATTTGTATTGCAAATTATATGATAGGGAACAGACAAAGAACCACCATACAGTCTGTTTTAAAACCTAACGATAGAAGTTCATGGTTCATGCCTAAGCAACTCTTCTACTAAAGATCAGAAACGTAAAACACAAGCTGTAAGTTTTTCCCTAAAATGGGATGCTCTGATCTGAGCTTTCCAACTTGAAATCCTGAAGCTGAACCTATGTCTCTTGGAGTACGAGAGTTTGTGCTGAATCAGGAGAGGCAGAGCTTTGCAGAGACACTGGAGCAAGGAGAGTAGAGGCAGAGCCCCCTTGGGAGACTGCAGATATGTAGTTAAATACAGTTATCCTTTTAGGATAAAAGAAAACTGCAGCCTGAATGGTGCATTTTGGCCAGAAAAAGGACCGCCACGTCATGCCTACGGTAGGCTTTGGTTGTACTTCAATGTTTTAAGATTTGTCATGCTTCTTTTCAACCCCAGGTCTGTTACTGCATTGATGCAAAGAAATGCTTTCTAGGAAGAAGATTTTAAAAATTAAATTAAAAAGTGCTCCATCCAGGGAAGGCACATCCACAAGTACAGACAAAGCTTTTCCACAGTGCACCTTCAGCTCTCTAGTTCAGCTTCCTGCATCATGCTTCTCATCCCCAGCATGGGTGCTAATCTGGGGACCTGAGGGGTGGCACCACTGCACTTCTCTGCTGTTCTGTCAAATGAAAAGAAGACGTGTCGGGAATAAGGCAAAATAAATGTGAAATGCTGTTGGAAAAAAATGAGGTCAGCTAGCCCTATCTGGGGCCTAACAGAGTATGCCATTTACCTCCAGCCTTCCTATCATCAGCAACCGAGGAACGATCGTGGTGGAATTAGTGGTGTACATTGTTTTTGCTTTCCCACAACAGAAAACCTAATATTTTTTGCAACTTCACTTTCTGTGAAACTCACTGGGGCAAACGGCATCACATTCATACTTCTGGTAACTACAACATGAAATCAAAGCTAATCACAGCACCATAAACTCAAAGCCACTAACTACAGTTGTCTTCTGAGGAGCAGCTTCTTCCATTAATAGAAGAGAAAAGGTAAATAAAACCAAAACGAACTGATGTGAGCAACAGATAAAGATACCAGCAAGCTCCTTCAGAGGCGCATGCAGAGAGGTACCAGGTGCTGACTCGTAGCAGGCAGGAAGGACTGCTCTGCACTGCATCCTCTGGGGAAGAGCCAGTGCCTATTCGCAGCACCCACCTGCCTGGGGGGACAGCAATCCACGGGCACACCTGGCAGGTTCATCACCAAATGCACAGCCCAGTATTAACCCAGTGCTGGGAGGGGAATGGGGAGAGAAACCCTCACACTGGCTGTTAACTCTGGAGTGCCCGGCGCACCCTGCTCTCCCTCTGATCCCCATGCCGACAAGGCAGCAAGCGACGTGGCCACATACCTGTGGTGCTCCCTTGGAGGAATAAAGCAGGCTCACAGCCCACCCCAGCCAGCCTAACACCTGCCTTTTAGGATCAAAGGGCTAAATGCACTACTCTTCAGCTTGTGGTGCCCTGTGCTGTTACCCAACCGCTTTGGAGATTTTTCAAACAAATACCTCTACCTTTCCCCTTTGCTGCCCTCACTTTGTGGCAAACCTGTGATACTGTCCTACTATCCCACTCCAATTCCTCCTTTGCTGTGGTACTTACAAAACCTGCCATGAGCTGCTGCCATGTCAGAGCACAGGCTAACCTGCCAGCCTGTATTGCTGCCTGCACGTCCATTTGCTGTCTGAAGCCAGGGTGCTTTCTTTCACCTCCTCCATGCAGCAACCAGCACAGTCTCAGTTCAGAAAAATATGATTGTTGCCTACTTCAGTTTTAGGAGGGTAGCTCTGAACAGAAAGGAGAGGGTGAAGGGAAGAGGTATGTAAACCAGGGTATTTTGAGCTTTATTTGGGCTGGACAATGATGATCCTTCCCAGAGAGCAGCCCCCTGTGAATGCTCTGTGCCCTCATCTCAGACCTTTCCCTTTTCCCTCCCACCTCTTGTCTCTGTGTCCTCCTTGCCCTCATACGCCCACCCTCCCAATGCTGGAGCAGGTGCTCCATCACTGTCCACCTAGCAGATCCACACACAGGAGAAAGTGCCCAAAGCAGACGTGTCATACACACCACCTCAGAGGATGCTTTAAGCCCCAGGGAGAGAGGCATCTGCCCTAGAGCAAGTCCTGTTCCAGGCTTTATATGGAGAAGGGCTTTGTTATCGTCTGATTTGGGCCAGTCTTCAAGGTCTGAGTGATGATGTAAAGTGTCAGCGTTGAGGCTTCCACGTCATGTAGGTGTCATTATGAGGCTACAGAAGGAGACACACACTCCCCCTGGCTCCCCCTCGTCCCCAGCCATGCTCTGCAAAACCACCTCACGGCTGTGCCTCTGCGTGCTCCCACCTCATGTGGCACAGTGTGGCACTGTCACGTGTCCATGGCAGATAGTGCAAGAGATGTGAGCAGGGCCTCAGCCACATCCACCTTCCTGGTGGCCCCAGAGGACAGGTTGCAGGGCTGCTTTGCTCACTGCAGTCCCTCAGCACAGACCGAGAAGGAGATTTGAGGACTTGTATCTAGCACGCTTGAGAAACATGTTTATGAGCACAACATGGAGAGCTTGTTCTTGAACGAGTAATGAGTACATGGTACGGTCAGCACATTCTGCAAACACTTAGAGGATGTAAAATACAGAGGACATATCTTTTAGGGTGTAAAGTAATAAAATATCATGTGCAAACACATAGTGTATGGACAAACCTATGCATACACACATGTATGTATACCTTTATACCATGTACTGTGAACACACATTCCTAAAGTGGAATAGTCTACAGTAAGTAAGTGACTGAGATGAAAAAAGCAGAACTTGCTGAATGCTAAGGAAAAATCCCTAACCACAAATTCTCCCAGTGAATGACCTAAGGGAAGAGATGGAAAGAATCCTCATTAATACAGTATTCAAAATCCATCAGAGCAAGTAGCCTGCAACCTTTAAACTCTGACTTGTAAGAACTTTGTCTGGATAACCTGAAAGTTCCTCCACTCTTTGTCTTTGAGGGAGCAGAAACAGCTTTAGAAAAAGAAAGCCATGCACCAAAAGTCAACCTTTTTGTGCCAGCAAAATGAAAATTAACCACAATGTATAAACAAACAATGTCTCTATTAAGCGAGGGCATCAGTGTTGTAGCCCTGGTTTCTGGCTAGCCAGAGTGCCTGGGACAGGAGCCCAGTCCACTTACAGCAGCTGGGAGCAGGGCCCTGTGAGATCCTGGACATTGGGGGATCCTCCATCAACTCAGGGTGCATGGAGCAGGAAGGAAGGTGAGAATTGTGAGTTGCCAGCTTGTTTTTCACTTCCTGACTCCACATTTAAAGACTTGGAAAACAAGCCCTGGGAAACTGCTATGCTGGCTGGAAGACCTGTTTGTAGCAACCTTTGCTAACTGACTCCAACAGCTAAAGAGGCAGCTCACTCTTTGCCCTGTTCTCCAGGTATGCTTTGTGGCATGAGAAAGAAACTCTGAAAAAAAAAAAAAGAAACTTTCATACCATACCAATAATTTTTAAAGAAACCAATGTAGATGAGTTACTAATACAGAAAAAGGTCACGTATGTTTCCCTTACTGGTAAATGACACAGGAAAGTACACTTTCTTCATTTCATGTCACTTAAAAAATATCCTAAAGTACTAAACAAACAAGCTAAAGTCAGTAAGTTAGATCCAGCAGCAGCCTTTCCTGAATCCAAATTTCACTTTCTCGTCACAACTTGATGTGCTGAGAGACACCACAGCAAAGTCCAAGATTCAGGGTGAGTAAGGGAGTAGGACATGCAAGTTACTCTGAAGCCTGTTGGTGGTGACTTGGCTATATTCCTTTGAAAATCACAGTCTAAATGCTTGCCAGCTTGTGAGTATCAATGCCCTCCTAGTGTCTGAGCTCTGCAGAAAGATTTCTTGGGGATTTCCCACTTAAAATACGAATAAAAATTGCAGCATTCCCATGGTCTGGGCAGGGAGGAAAACAGGGGTATGCAGTCACAGAAAACACGTTACCAGATGGAGGGAGAGGGGAAGTGACCAAAGGGCAGAGGTGACCACAGCACCTCTATGGTGGGAAAATGGAGCAGGTGATGGGGCAGGAGGCAACCATGGCGGGGAACATGTTGTGATGCCCTCACTGAGAGCAGGGGTCTTGCAAGGAGCTGGTGTCGGGAAAAGTCTCGCACTGGGAAGCAGAGAGAGGAGCCTGCACCTGCCTGTGGAGGGAGTCCACACAGAACAGAGCCCCAGGAGGGCCTGAGGGATCCCCAGTACTTAGGCTGAAACGAGACAGGCTGAAACAGGGATAGAAACAAAAAAAAGAAACATTTGAGCATTTTTGTTGCAGCTAGGAGAAAAGTAAAAACGTGGGTGGAGAGTAATTAGTAGAGACCCAGGTGACTTCAGGCAGCCTTGCCTTACAGAAGGCTCTCAGACTTCCTCCACACATTTGTGTCACTGACATTAGCTCTTGCCAAAACCATTTTTATCTTTTAGTTTCATTTCATGCTTCTCACAGAGCAAGTTTCAACTCTGCTGGGCCTGCAAGCCCATACCCTTCATCCGTCTTCCATTTGGTTTCTTGATTGTAAATTCTTTAGGGTGCTTTCCCATACATTTGTACAGCACCTCACACAGCTGTAAAGCATGTTAGTAAAAGGAAAGAAGGCAAAGTCACAGGGAAAATTGTGGAACTCAAAAGCTAGTGGTCTTTGCAGCATTTGAAATTAAAATGTTGTCCACATTTTTTATTATTATTCTTATGATTATTATTATTGTTAATTATTTTATAAGAACAAAGTGAATCTAAATTTTATTGGAGTAATTTTCCAACATATTCTTTTGTGAAAATTGAATTTCTTAATAGTTTGGCAAATGAAAAAAAAAATTATCAGGATTATGTAACTGATGCTGAGAAGAAAGATGGTCAAGCTGTTTTAAACAAGCATGTTATGATAGATCTTTCTGGAGAAAAAGCACTTTGATAATAGTGGTGAATTTTATGCAAAGCTCAAGAAAAATAACATTCTTGGCTGAAGAAAGAAAACCTCTTTTTCTTCTGGCCCTAGAGTTCTGCTCAGAGAGAAAGAATGGAAAGCCATTTATGTTAGCACGTGGCCAAAACTCAAGGTGAGATGTTCAAAACCAAGCAAACCTAAGTCATGAGAAGCCCAATGAATGTCTCGGCTTCCCATGGAGGGAGGTACATGTATCCGACATCGTAGCCTGTGTATCTGTGAGCTTGAGCTTTCTAAGCCTCACACGTGTGCTTAGGTTTGAAGAGGTAAGTAGCAGCATTTACACAGTTGTACACAAAGTCAAGGTTCATGCTGCAAGGAGAAACCACACGTGCACGCATGCACACGCTTCACCACTGCAAAAGGGTTCCCGTCAGACCCAAGGGAGTCAGCCAGAGCCACAGCAACAATCACACACCGTTGCAGAATGGGGCTTTAGGTCTGTGTTGCACTGAGATTTAAATATGGATCTGTTTGCCACTGCGCCCAAAAATGCTTTTCCCTTTGCATTACCAGTTCTCCTCCAAAGGAGACTTTGGTCTCCTCCAAAAGTGCTCTGAAAGCGGGGTGAAATGAGACCTCATAAAGCGCTCTGAGATCTGAGGCTGAGGAGTTCTGGCAGGGAGGTAGGTGTGGGTGCAAGCTTAGGAAACCCCAAGCCACTGCAAGTACACAGTTTTAAGAGCACTTATTTGCAGCTGCCTTCTTAAAAGCCGGGCCCCAACCTCCCACTCAGGCCCAAGGGCGTCTGTGGTCTCCCCTCGGACAGGGCAGGCGCCCGACTCACGCACCATTTATAGCAGGGGAGGGCCCTTTTGAGAAACCGGCAAGTAACTGAAAAAATGCGGCAGAACTCAACAGCAAGAAACAGCGGCGAGAAAAAGCTCGAAACAGGAAAGCGCCGGCGAGGCTCAGGCCGTCCCCCCGCCGCGCTCCGCAGGGACGGAACTGCTGCAGAAGCGGCGCAGGGCTGTTATCAGCCCCGCGCAGGGCCTGCGGTTTGCTCGCTCTCGCAACCCCTCTTCAACTGTCACTTGTTTTTCAACAAACAGGATGCTTCTGCTAAGGCTGACAGCTTCCCCGTAACTTCAGGGTGAGGGGTGGCCTGGGTTCTTCTCGCTGCCCCGAGGCCGCTCGGTTCTCTCCCCCGGCGGAGGCGGCTTCAGGTGCAGCCCGGGCAGGGCATCGTGGAGGGGGCAGCCCGGGCCCATCGCCTCCCTGCAGCCCTCTGCTGATCAGCAAAACCAAGGCGCATGTGCTACAGGCTTGGCCACGTCGCAGAGGAAAGGCTCAGCTTTCGTCTTGGTTGCTTTTCCTTATTCCACCTAAAAGCAGTTATTAAGGAAGAGCTTGTGCTGCATTTAGGCACCAAGAACCATCCAAGCTGCTCACCTCCTCTCCGGTTTGTGCAGCAGCCACTGATGTACCAGCCTGGGTTTCTACTCAGAAGTTAGACATGGGAAAAGCAAAACATGCTCTGCCCCTGGGCTGATAGTTGCCTGGCCAAAGGTTAGCTGCTGTCAGCAGAGGTGGAGCCTGTGCCAACAGTGGCACAGACTTTGCAGCAGAACTGCAGCAGGGATCTCTAACCTGCAAGCTTTTCTACCACTGTCCAGTGCTGTGGCAAATCAACACAAGAGAAAGCAGAAAAAAATTATAACTCTAGAATGAAATTTTCAGGAAAACGAAGCTTTTCTTTTAAAATATTTTCTGGGGAAAAAAAAAAAAAGTTTCCAAACATGCATAGTTTGTTCTGCTCTGGCAGGGGGGTTGGACTCGATGATCTCTGGAAGTCTCTTCCAACCTCTAACATTCTGTGATTCTGTGTGATTCTGTGATTCTCACATCTTCCTGTCCCACAGCAGTAACCTCCATCTTTGCTAGACTCTGGGAGGCTTTTAGGGAGTCTCCAAGCAATCATGTTTCCAGCTGGGCTGGTAAGACTGAGCTGTACCTGACTCCTGCTCTCCCTGTCCATGGCCATCCTCCACTGCTCTGCTGGCACAGGGAGATGCAAAGCATCACCTACTGCCAAGACAGTGCTAAGCCAGGCTGGAGAAAATTAGTGCACTGCTCCTCCTGAATCTGAGATTCTAGCTACCTGAGCAAGTCTTGTGTCACAAATTGTTTGTCAGCTTTTCTTGTTTCTTTTTCTGTTCCCATATTGTCCATGAACACCTCATAGCGCTTTCAAGTACGCCTGCTGCTCAAAAGTAATAGAAAAGCATTTTTATCCTGGAGTTTCTTTATGGTTTGCTATTGGAAATGGATTGCCCAATTGCAGCTGGAGACATGCAATATCTGGGCCTAAAATAATGAATGCAATGCTAAGTTAAATTTCTGATGAAGTCAACAACTTGATCAGATTTGAAATTCAAAGTAAAGAAGAGATAATTTTGTAGATATTTTGGCTCAGAACTGTAAGTCAAAAAAACTGAGGTTATTTCCACTTCTCTGTCCTCTGGACTTCTGATATGACCACTCTTCCCTGGTTCTTCATCTATGAAGATGGGGAACATGCTATTCCCAGAGTAGTTTAAGCAGCTTCTGAATGTTTTTTACTATCTTTGTGTATCACTTTGGCTCAGTGCACATCAAACTGAACTGCAAAGCTCCTTTATCAACCTGCCTTTCTGTGGAGGCGGTGCTTAATGTGACTGCTCCCACTCTCTCTGTACTTCCTCTAGCTTTTCTGGTTTGTAGGCCAACATTAACTAAATTTGATGGAACAGAAATGGTCTTATGTTCCTATGTATTTCATGGATCACGGCAGTAGCGGAAAAGCTCTGTGAGTGCTCCCAACTGAAGGGCACCCAAGGGAGAGATTCCTCATGAAGAGAAAAACCTTCAATCAGATTAAAGCCTTATCGGATGTTAGAGAGTACAGCCACAAGACCCATGTTGGTAGGAATTCAACCTTCACTAGTTCTGCCTAGGCCAGCAAGCCTCAGCTTTTTAAATGCATCAAAACTAGACTTGCCTTGAATTCAGAATGCAGAGCGCTTCCATCTGAAATTTTAACATAAGCACCAACACTTCACTGGAGAAGATTTTTAGTGGTTTTGCACACTTTCAATCAAAGAACTCAAATCATATTTTTGAAATTTCCCAGTGAAGGAAAGCTTACCCAGAAAAGAAGACAACAAATTCTCATGAGAAGTTTCCCACAGCCCCAGTAGCATGAGAGCTTTTTACCACATTACACTGGTTGTGGGGAAGCCCCACATTAACAACATGACGGATTTAATAAAGTTAATATACACGGCGTAATTACCCATAGTGTTTGAGGCATATCTCAATCCATCCCTATGCTAAGTGCTTCCCCAACAATTCGTTAGGAACACAAGAACACTTATGATGGCACTGATCACATCATTAGCATCCACTGTTGATCAAGACAGGTCTTGATATGCTTCATTTTCAACTGTCTCCAAAGAACAACACTAAAACAAGCCTTGTGTTAACATCTTAAAGTTGCTTGATGCTCAGGTATAATAACACAGAGGCCCAATATTAAGTCTTACAAAGAAAGTAACTGCTTGAACTGCAAAGGACTTCTGGTGTGGTGGAGGACATACCCTGTGCTGTGCTGATACCCACTGAAGAATGCAAACCAGCATGGTTAGTATTATTTATTTATTGTAAGACGTACTGAAAGGTAATGTTACAGTAGGATTAAAAAAGAAAAAAAATCCTGCAGGTATAATCTTTGATACTTAAACCAACCATTTGGCTTAATATCTTCATCTCTTATCTACCACATCATAACTTGCATCAGAACTCTGACACAAGCTGCCTACCAAGCTTCACATCTATTAGTGTATCCTAAACATGAACATTTAAAAGGCTAAGAAATTAGTCTAGAAATACATGTCTTTTTCCTATCTCTGTTCTCCCTCCCACACCTGGTACACACCACCTTTGAATTTTGCATTGATTTTGTTGCATTACCAAAATTGAACTAGCAGGATAAGTCTCGTGCAGAAGCCTTCTAAGAGAAGCTGGAAAAAGGAAATAAAGAACCCACAGAAACACACACCTGTTGATCCCATGGAACCCTATGCACAGTGTACTAACGATTTCAGGAAAGAAATCAGAAAACTCGCAGGTATATTCACTACTTATGTTGAAAGGACCAAATACACAACTTGTTGTTTTAGGTTTGTCTGCAAGTTTAGAAATTAAGGAGTAGAATTGCATTCCAGCACCACAAGAAGCCAGTCCTTCCACCCCTTTCTGATTTTCTTCATGAACTGGAAAGGGATGAGTCTGTAGACATCATGATCAAAGGGGGCTGGTACCAGGTGCTAGGCACAGAAGCACGTTTTCTTTTGGCCACCTGTATCCATCTAATTCTGACCAAACTGGGGAGACACCAGTGAAGAAAAGGCTTATAATTTAATAAGCCAGGAGGAACACATTATGAACAACAGGGGACTTGGTTCAAACACCAAGCTTCTGAAAAAACCCGAACAAATGCCAGTGGATTATTGTCAGAACACAACCTGTGGGAGTTGCCCATATTGCATTACTCTGGCTCTGGCTGGCTGGCTGGCAAAGGCAGCTCCAAGCACCTGTGTCTCAAATGTCAGCAGCTGGGGCTGGTGTCTCTGCCACCTACTGATCCCCCAAAATTGTGTCAGCTACAATTGGTTGGGAGCATGCCCTATTCAAGCTGGAAAAGAGTAACCAGTGGAAATAGTATTATGTCCCAGAGGTTTGCTGAGGAAAAGTACCTTTGCTAATGCATGCTTCTGCCACAGAGCAAAATACTTCTTCCCCTTCTTGCTTACTTCCTGACTTTCTCACCTCCCTTCTGTGCTGGGTCTGGAAAGAAATGCCTGACCTTTTTTTTTTTTTTTTTATGCATATTCCTTAGCAGTCTTTTTTTCCTTCATTATGTGATAAGTGAAGGCATTTTTGTCTCCAGATGCAGAAATGAAAACTAGCAGCAGAATTAGCAACGTAAGTCATACACTAGAAATGTTTGGGCTAATTTGTTCATGGCAAAGGTTGCAAACAGGAGCGTTTTATAAAAACCTCAATGACAAGGTAGTTTGTTTTCTCACCAAGAAAAATAAGTGAGGGAAACTTTGCTACAGCTAATTATCTCCTAAAATAGGACAGCTAATGTTTTTGTATGCATTATTTTTCTAATTTTTGTTTCAATCATCTCTCTTTGAACTGCAGTGTAATATGAAGGATGCCTTAATGGTGCTTGTATTTCCTGCAGGAAAAAAAAAAAAATCCAGCAAGACTTTGCAAGAAAAGGGGTAAGATGCTAACAAGTGAGAGACTTTAGACAGAAAGGAATTTGGGGAACAATGAAAAGATTTTCTTTGAAATCATGTTGTACTTTGACAAGAAATTTCTGATAAGTCATGTTTTGGATGTTTTCTTACCAAGATGGCTGTGTGAACAAGTTGTATTAGCCTGAGCCTTCAGAGGAGGCTATGGTTTTAGGCAGGAATGCTCAATTACTGGCTTAAGTCATGTACATGGGAGAAAACCTACCAAGCTGGCACCTCGTAGTTGCCTTGGTTAGCTGTGTGTGCTTCTCGGCCAGCAGCTGCACAACTCATGCAGGGAAGTCTCTCCTGTGGGGACTGTGGGGTATACCAGGGTTTGTTAACGAGCAAGCTGGAGACTGAGCAGTATTTACTGAAGAAATTAGCAAAGAATAAATGACAGTATGTTTGACAATGATAAAATATTTCATAGCTGAAGATGAAAACTCTGTTGAAAAACTGTTTTCTGAGAAAGACCCTTTCTCCTCTCTCTACTTACTTTAGCTGGCCCAGGGCTGTGAAGCCAAACCCTGCTGCTGCGGTGAAGGAGTTCCTAAAGGGACACTGCCCTGAGTTTGTATGACACTGTCTAATCCCCTCGGACACAGTGGGGGTCTGTTGTATTTCCTAATCCCTTTGGCTAGATTGGGCTTTTCTGAAGGATGAAAAGGGAGATGAGACAGCCTGAAAAACCTCCAACCGCTTCTGTCTAAATAGTGCTTTTGATCTCCAACTGGTGTGGTTTAGTCAAAGCAGTAACATACTGAAACCTGGAGGACGTGGGCCTGGGGACCTGCTTTACCCGTCTCCGCGTGGGTTGGGAATGTGCCCAAAGCATGGAGCTGTTAGAGGGAGGGAAGGAGCAGGAGGGAACTACCCTAATGAGACTGTAAAAAAAAGCCAGCCCGTCAGCAGGGAGCTGGAAATGGGATCTCTAACTTGCACAGTGCTATTTTTTTGTTCAGCATCTCTTGTGAGCATGGCAGAACAGGGCAGAAAGGGCCAGGACACTGCTCCAAAGCAAAAGACAGGTTGCAGCACAGAAGGGGAGCCAGCCTCACCCCTCCGTATTTCATGTGTCTGAGGGTGTAAGTACATCTGTGTGAAAAATAACCTGGGCCACCAGTGATGTGACTTCGGGTTGTTAACACTTTTATCTGGAGGAGAAGAGCTGTCACAGGTTTCATCCTATGCCCAAGGATGTCAGCCAGGTCTTTCCACCGGTTTTGTTGGCTCTTAGATCAGATATCATGTACACAAAACACTGGACTGTTTTAATTGCCTGTGTAAAATGTGAACCTAAATCATCTTTCCTCATATAGACATCTTTATAATGACATAAGTTCATCCCACATGGGAACTGTAAATCCCTCTTCATGTTGGTAGATGTCTAGTTACAGCAGAGCACTCTCCCAAATGGGAATGGTCTTACATACAGTATTCATAAAAATGTTCATACTGGTAAAGATTTTTCCTCCATAGTAAAGGATAGAAGGTTTTGGGGGCTAATGTAGCTTTTCTGCTGCATGGTGTAAAGTAGATGCACCTGAAGACATCAGTACAAAATAAAATCACTCCTCAAAAGTAGTACTCAGAGGTGTCTGGACTGTGTATGAAACTGTAACATAAAAGATGATTTGCATTGCAATCCCTCTTAAGAAAACAAACAAACAAACAACAACCCACAATTATAAAAGTTGTCACATTGAAATTTAAGTGGTTCATCACTTTTAAACTCAAGAAGTTTATTCCTTTTTTTTTTTTTTTTTTTTACCTAGGCAAGCCATTCACATTCTTTAGTTTTCACAACAGACCAACATGCAGTACTTAAGACACCCTGTTTCTTTTAGAAAAACAAATAATTTTCGCCAATGCAGTGGGTTACAACCAAAAAAAGTTTCTGTTCATATATAAGACCTAAATCTTGGTTTCAATGCGCAAGTTATTTTATACTTTGTGTAAAAATGTGTGGGTGTTTAGCACTGAACATTGTTGCTTTTTACAGGCTTGATGCAGAAGCTAAAGAGAGAATTACTACAGCGACTAAGGTGTCATTTTTCCTCTCAGAGGTGGCCGTCTTTCCAAGTTGCCTTAGTGGAGGCCCTTAGAAAGCACATGAGGGAAAAAACACATGGCGTCTCTCTGTGCTGTCCTTTTTCTAGCAAGATGGCAACCTACCTGATGAGTTGCTAGGCTCACCTCATTTCCCTAGATGGAGTCATAAGCAGAATGCTACCCACATGCTATCTGCCCACCAAGCTTGGGTAACAAAACAAATATCAGGTTGGTGTAGAAGTGTGCTCAGTGATCTCGTGGGTGTAGGTCTGCTTAGGACCCCACATGAGGTGTTCAAAAATCATGTAGATGTGGCATTTGGGGACACGGTTTAGTGGTCATAGTAGCATTGGGTGATGGCTGGACTTGATGGTCTTAGAGGTCTTTTCCAACCTTAATGATTCTATGATTCTGTGGAGTACACTCTACAGCTCCCTGCCTCCAGGTCCACAGAGATGCGATGGACAAAGCCGTACTGAATTTCTTTGCAAAGCATTTGGACAAATGTCTACAGGAACAATTAAGCTACCCTATAGTGCAGTAACTGATTCACCAGCCCTCATGGAAATGGGGTTAACAATGTCCTAACTTGAATGGGTCTTCCAGATATGAATGCGATTACACTCAACCTACTCAAAACCCAAAGCTCATTTACATATTGGTCCTGAAAAACAGAAGCATTTTACAGAAGTCTGGTATTATCTAGTAACTGTATTGTAAAATAAATTGCACTTCCTATGAACTGGGTGTGCATATAGTGTCATATCAGTACTCTGCTTGGGATGATGCACAACATGGACAGATGGTCAGTAGCCAAGTCCTATCCCTCTTTGTCCTTCTAGATAAGCCCAGGAGATGGTACTTGCTACCATGTGAGCAGTACTTCTTTCAGAGTCTTTCCTCACTGCTTAGTGAGGAAATACACCTCACCTGTCCACTGGTTGGATGTAGCTCCTTCTACAGCTATGCATAATATATCATAAACAATTGTTCTACATCAATATTTCCTTAGTTAAAAGAGACAAAAACTTTCATCCTCAAGCATGGTTCTACTAGTTGGCATTGCATGAATTACACTTGCAGCTTAATGCTATGTTTCTTTCAGTCCCCATGTCGACGTTGGTATGCAAGGTTCACCTGCTGTTTTATTCACGACTTCATTGTCATGTTTTTCTTGCAGGTTTCTTTGTTCTTAGGGGATAGACTCAGCCCCACTGCAGTTGATGGTCATTTTGTCCATGGAGCCAGGATGTTATTAGAAGAATTGGCTCTGGGGCATGCTTTCTGCTCCTGGTCATGTCTACAGAGAAAAGGCGAAGTGTACTGGCAGGCACGTGGGAGTAAAGCAGTACTAGTTTAAATCTACCCAGCCCATATAATAACAGCAATGAAAACCCAGAGGTACATATCCCGCCCCCACTCACCACCACGGTGTGTACCAACGTCTTCCAGGGGTTGACTGGCAGTGACTTACACCCATGTGATTGCACCTCTCTTTGTTATCCTTGCAAGGCAGATGAAAACCTTCATTTTGCTATGCTAGCTTGCTTTCCACTACCCTTTGATAATGCAGCATGGATAAACAGAGACCTGAGCACTGATAGGCAAGGAGGCTGGTCTGCCCACCTCAAAGGCTGTGACACTCCCCTCTCAGCCCCTGCTCAGAACACCCCTAGTGCTTGCCTTTGCCAAAGCAGGTAACTGCAGCTCACTTGAGCAATGCTTACAGAGCTCAGCATCCTTTGGTGCTTGTTCAAGGCTTCTGTAAACACCCTGGTACCTCCAAGGTGCAAGTCTGGCCAGCACAGCACAAGTGTATGCCATAAAATTGGCTAGAAAATGGACTTAGGAGAGATGCAGGCAGTGCTGGGTCTGAGAAGATTGCAAGACATTTGTCACAAAGGAAGTAGATGCTTGGCCCCATGCTGTGCTTCTTTGCCCTGAACACACAGATTATTTTGCAAATGGCCATCTTTCTCTTATAAAAACCACAAAAAGGCACTTGAAGGGCTGGGTCAGTGCCTTCTGAGGTTGTTGATCTGATGACGATTGCAGAGCTTGCCCTAAGTACTGTTGAGTGAAATGTTTATAACAAATCACATAACACTTGACAGCTTTCAAGTTTCCCTGCAATGCGTTCATGGAAAGATTTGTAAGACAGGTAAGCCTTTCAACTTACAGTCAAAACCCTACCTAAGGACAGCGTCCAAGCGCATCTCAAAATCACAGCTTCAGTGTGAAACCAGACAACAGAAAACATACTACAAGACAGAAGGCAAAAGAAAAAGCCCCGAGCCGCTGACTCGGACTGCAATTGGGTTCACTGGAATCAGAAACTCAAAAAAAAAAAAAAGCACAGTCTGAAAAAACCCCAGAGAGATCAAAGCTGGAGAAAATGTTCTCACAGATCTTCATGAAGTGAAACTACCCAATTTCGCAGTTTCACTCGCAAGCAGAAGTGGTGAGCTCTGTGGACAGTATTAGGATGAATTGGAAGCTCTAGCAGGTAGCAGCTGCCATCACTCTCTTCCCTGCCTTCACAGTCAGTTCTTCTATGCCCTTTCCCTGCCCCATTTCAATTCTTTAAATGCTTCTTCATAAAGGATTTTATGTTTTGGACTAGAATGTATCACAGCCATAAGCCCAGGTCTTACTTTGCTGGAACCTAAGTGGAAGAGAAGGAATTTCTTTGGAAAACTGGTTACATTGGGAATCTGTGTATTTAACTTCTTAGTCTCCTTTCCTCTGTTGGCAAGAATGAAGTGTTGTGCATTCAGCGTCACTGTGGATATGCTGGTGCATGCATGGACTTCATCAATGTACTATAGACCTTTGTAGGTGTTCTACTGCTCCAAGTGCCACTGTTTTTGTCACCCCATACATCCATACACTTCAGAAAGGAGATATCCTTACTACTCATATACTATTTGGGAAGCTGACTCACGTCTATACAAATATTACCCATTCTCTTAAGATGAAAGAAGAGGTAATGAGTTACTTTAATGTTTTCTTGCCCTTGTCTCAGACTAGTGATTCACCTAGACAGTGGCCTGTCTCTCTCTGTGGCCAGTGCCAGATGTCATGGAGGAAGCCACAATTCATTTTGCAGATGACAGACCTGCTTACATGGGAAGCTTTCTTCCCAAGTTTTAACAGAGATCAGTTTGTGCTCTGAAATACAGCAGTAAGAGGTCAAGGGAGAACTTAAACCTTCTAAAGGATTATTTTTTTTAAATTCTTGTTTACCTGGCTGGTACATACTAAGAAACCGTTATGTATTTACAGACCCAGCTATTTTAAGCATCCTGCTAAACTCTTAGTTTCATTAGTAATTTATGGCAATGAGTTCTAGGCTATAATCACCCACTATTTAAAGTTTTCCACCATACCTTGCCCCATTGACTAAGCACAGAGAAAGGAATAGGAGTGAGTAGGTGAGCTGACTATCAGAGCTGTTTTAAGACAATAACCAGACAAACAGAAAACACAAGCAAAAAAATAAAAATTGAAAAAAATCTGAGTGAGCACATCCTTGCACACTGCAATCTTCAGGAACACTGCAAATCCGTCAGGCTGATGCCCCTGCAGCGAAGTAGGGGTGTGGCCTGTCCTCAGCTCCCCCACTACACACTGGAGTGTCTTGACTCTGTGCACAGCCACGCCACCCAAAACACAGCACGCCCCAGTTTAAACTCACAACCTGCATCTGGGAGGCCTGTTCTGGCACGGGGAAGACAGAGATGCCAGGCAGGATTTGGATTCAAAGAGCAAGTCCTTCTCCAGCCAGCCTCAATCTTTTGTCTTGCCCAGCACAAGAGCTACTTCCTTGCCCTCCTGCCAGAGCTGCTGGACCCATACTGCCATCCTCACCCATCGGTCCATCAGATACCCATGCATTTTGGCAGTGACAGAGGTCATTATAGCTGTGTGGTGCAGCCCTCCTCCACCAAGTTACCAGGACCTGGCAGGTATCTGTAGCAGCCTCTGACATGCCCCGTGCATGCAGGAGAAAGACCCTGTCCTGCCACAGGGGTGTGCCACCTCAAATTGTCACTTAGCGAGGCACTGCAGCCAGCAGTTTCTGCAGAGCACCAGCCCACCCTGACTTTTTCCTCTCAGAGGCATTCCTCCGTAG
Organism: Merops nubicus; assembly: GCF_000691845.1. NCBI lineage: Eukaryota > Metazoa > Chordata > Aves > Coraciiformes > Meropidae > Merops > Merops nubicus. The sequence goes on from NW_008631723.1 coordinate 87,438, forward strand.
CTCCTGAGCGAGCTCTGCATTTCATCCTTGCTCTCCATGACAGCACAAGAGGACTTTAGACTAACACCCCTGCCTGGCCCTCCGGTCACTGCTTTGGAGGTACAGGAGAAACTGCTGGGACCCGATGCATCCACTCTGCACGTGGCAGGGTGTCAAAGTCAGATAAGCTTCTCCTGTTGGTGGAACAACCTCAAAGTTTAACAGAGAAATGCCTTCATTGTTTCCTTAGGACTGCTTCTGCTTAGCTTTTAAAAGCATGCCTATTTCTAAGTCCAAGAACAATAATTTCTTTGCTGCTTTTGGTTTAGGTATAGATTCTCCCCTCTCAAATAGTATGACAATGCATATACTTGTTTTGTGTTATGACGTAAAATTCATCAGAAGTTCATAAATTACTTTCATAAACTTGACAATATCACTGGGTTTTGCATGCACTTAAAGATAAGCAGACTGTTCTTTTGGGGTCATGTCTTAGTCAAAGTAAACCATGATTATCTTCTAGCCATGAAAAAAATGCAATTTATTTTCTATTCGCATTACATCCACTGGCAGTGTGGGAAAGATACTTTTATTCCCCACCAGAGAGCTACCTCAGAGTTGGATTTTGGCTCTTGTCGTCTAAGGCAGAGCTGCCATCCAACAATCTCTTATTAATGGCCATACATTAAAGGGCACACCAAGCTGGGCCATCTGCAAACCAGCTATAATCCTAAATCCTTGCTAAGACTGTCACCACAACACATCACTACACTGACTGTAACTGGTTCAACTCTCAGTCTAGAATTTTGGCCTAGGATAAAATCTCTTGGTCTTACCAAAGAAATTTATTCATCTCTGTCAGATACTTTACCCCTTGCTTCACAGGAATTCTCATGTTCAGGACTTGCCATGTTTCTCAATGCTTTTTGATGAAAAAAGGCGCAGAGAGAAGGCTGTGTAAATCGGACATTGTGCAAGCTTTTTCTTCTAGTAAGCCAAGATTTTTATGAGCTTCAGTTCAATTTCCTATTCACAAGATGCAGTTAGTACTTTATAATGCTGACACAAATTAACTCTTTGTTACAGTTCAGGCAGCCTGTAAAAGTGATGGAAAAATTTCTCCCTCCCCTGTGCAGTGACAATGTAGTTTGTGCTGTTGTGAAAAGATAAGTTTCTTCTACTGGGCAGGTGAAAGAAAATATGTGGCAGTGCTGGATACTATGCACCTCCCAGAGAAATGTGTCTTTGGCAGAGTTGCATCCAGTATATGACCACTTCTTCTAATGCCACCAATTCTAAAGGGCTGAAATCATTATCAGCTTGGTATCCTGCTCCTCATGCAGCAACCTCTGCAGAAAGACATTTACCTCTAGAGAGGTCTTGTATACTGAGAGTGTGAAGACTGCAGATGTAGCTTTTGATAGCATGGAGCCTCTGATCACTTCACCCACTCCCATACAGCACCAGGGATTTTAGAGGTTTACCAATGTAAATCCAATCACAAGGCAATTCAGGGTGACTGACTTTCAATGAGAAGCAATACGCCTGGGTACAAATGTCGGCAGGTCCAGGCAGGGAAACCCTTCAGAACAGGAGAAGCTTCTTGCTACAATTTATTTAGATTTTGCAAAGGAAGAAATCCACAATGACTGGGCATTACTTGACACATTACAATTAAGAAGAAATTATTCACAGTGTATTTTTCCATGTTGTAAAAGTGCTCTGCTGGATTTCATTTCTATTTGATAAGAAACCAACAAAACATTGCACCACAAGTTTTTATTGCCTTGACTAATTAATAAAAAATACAACAAAGGCAAAACCAGGAGTAACCTTCTTTGCATGTTGAAATAATTAGATGTTGCAGCAAAAGGAAAAATTAGGAAAAAGTGCCCTCCTGGAAAATATTATGCTTCATGCTATTTAGAGCTCCATAAAAACACTGCCAAAAGATTAGTTATTTTATCTTCCTTTGTAGGCAAAATTATTAGGAAACTTTACAGGGCAGTTGAATGCCCTTAAGAAGTTAAAAGAAGTTATGGGGTGGGGCATTAGTGTGTAATTATCTATGCACCCTTTAAAAACTGTGTGTGCACTCTTTAATACAAAGCTCTCCAATAGGTCTCATTTTGGTCCCCTTGCAACCTGTGTTGAACCCAACAAACCCATCCTTATATTATGAATCGTGCTAGGATGGAAGTTTACACTACAGCCTTGCTGATGCAGTCCTAGATTTGAGATGCAGTGATGTTCTTCTGTGGGTGGCACTGCATCAAGACACTTAGAAATGCTCCTACCCTGTACTCCTAACTCCAAGCTGAGATCGTAAACTGAAGGAAACCATTAGGAAAATGAGGCCATCATTAAAGGCAAAGCTGGTAAACATCTGAATGTATGAGTGCAGAGTACACCACTGGAGGTTTCAGTATAATCCTCATTTCTTTACCTAGTGGCAGAAGCGAGGACCTGGTGTGGTGTGATAGAAAAAGGGCCATATCCTTTGTGGTGTACCACATTCAATTAATATGTCAGGCTTTCTGTGTCTGTCACTGCTCACAGGGGCTGGAACAATGGTTATGCTTCCTCACTCTCCCCTTTTTTTCCCAATTTTCACATAGTATCGGGCTAAAAAAGAGTTATGGATTTCCTTCTCAGAGAACTGCATGGACTGATAAAGTGAAATCCATGGCAAAAAACCAACTTGTTATTTTTCCCTTTACCTCACGATTTCAGTTAAGAGAGAAAGTGCAATAAATTTTGGCGGGAAAAAGGGAAAAGAGACAGTTTGGGACATTTCAAATGACCGATCTATGTAAACACTATTGAGAAACATGAGTGAGAACAACTGACCCTAGGGATGATTATTTTTCTTGCTCTGAGGCCCAAGTGTTAATTTTGCTGTGCCCAGGATTTTGAAACTGTTGTGAAGTTCGTTTGAGAAAAGAAAGGAACAAAAAGGGAACTGATGGAAAACCGTCACAGGCTTCCATGTTCAAATACAAGATTCTTTCGCAACAATGGAACATTTGCTTTATAACTCAACCGAAGCACTGTTGCTCAAGCTTTTCTAGCACTGTACAGCAGGAGCTGGATCTTGCTTGTGCTGGGCATGTACCAGGATCTGTACCTGGATTTCCAAAACTGGATGAAATCTTAAGGTATCTAGTTTGACTTCTGGCCCAGCAAGTTTTCTAGCCTAGTCCATGAAGGAACATAAAATACTACAACTATAATAACATTAATAACAATAATGGGAGTAGTGATAAGAGGACTATAAAACCCATTCTGGAGTGTTGAGCTAAAACACTCGCTGGATTAAACACCTGGCTAATTTTCTGGACAAACTGGTCCTTGATCTCCAATCAGCTGCTCTCAGAGTCTCTGGGCGCTTGCCTGCAATACAGCCTCTGCTGTCTCCCCATCCCTTCCCGTGGGCTGTCCGCACTCTGGTACTCACTGCAAGCACTGCCCCGTGAGTTTCACTGCTTGTTATTTTATCAGAAGCACAAAATTTCCTCAATTAGTCTTCCTGTGCTACAGATTAAACAGTAAACAGTTGGGTGAGCTAAAAAAAAAAAAAAAGAAAAGCTGACGAAATGCAGGAAGATCCTTCTTGTTGTTCTACCAGTATTGCTTCCTTTGCTTGGTAGGGGTGCTGAGGAGACGGCAGCTGTGAGCGCTGCAGAGCAGTCAGCCACCTCTCACTCACCCTCCAGCATCTCCCCTGCCCAGGGCAGAAGGTGCCGTGAGCCCGAGTGACTCAGGCAGCTTGCTGCAGTTCAGCTCTCCTCTGGTGATGGGAAAGACAGATGTAGAAAACCTCCTGACCAAGGGGGGAAAAACAAGAACTGAAGCAAGGCAGGAGGGTGGGCTAGCGTTTCAGCGTTGCATCCCAGTCGGGGAGGGCTGATCCACAGGAGCGGCAGGTTGCCGGCGGAGCTGCTGCTTGTTGTGACACAGCAGCTGAGAGAAGCCTTCCGCATTCCCCAGCCCGCTTATTAATACGAATAACTCATGACTCACACCGACACCGCCAGCAAGGCCAGGAAACTGTAGTCTGTAACTATAAAGAGTTATGAAGTGCTGCTCTCAGGCAGCACCCCAGCCAAGCTTGACGAGCGGTCTGCGATGGCTTTGTGTGCCTTGTCATCTGCTTGGGGGCAGCCCTGCTGCAAAAAGGGCTTGAGCGGTCAAGAGGGCTTGTGGGGAAAGGGGAAAAGTTCAGCTGTAGCATGAGCTATTTAGGAAAGCAGTTACAAGGAAACAGACAAGTTTCTTGTACCAGTCCCCGACTTACTTGTATGAATAACCCATGACTAAACCACTAGCTCCACAGGGGGTTGTGAGAACATTAGAAGGAGCCCCTGAGCATGCTTGGTCACTGGTGAAAAAGGACAGATTGCTGGGTGAAGCCCTTCGATCCCTCCCTCAGCCCTTACAGGGCTGCCTCACGTCTCTAAGGGTGGCTGCAGCCAATAATTTGCAGTCAACCGAGACCTGCGTGGCATCAACAGAAACTTTATCCACACTGCTTCTTTTCCTATGACATGTGAGTTGCAGCTAACTTTAAGAACGTTTCTAAGTTTTTTCTGTCTTCTCCCTGGTGAACATGCCTTCACCCAGGCTGATGGTCTAGCATAAGTGAGACAGCATCACGCTCTGCTGGCTGTAACACCAGCTCACTGCTCACTCCCGTGTTTCAGCCGGTAATGTGTGTCGTGTGCTCTTGGCTGTTGTTTTTCACGGCAGTGGCTCAAAAACTCATCATTCTGCCAAAAAGAATCAAAAAGGGCTTGTACTGCTGCTATTGTATCTGCAGTAATTCATGTGAGTTATTCTAGCAGACTTTGATTTATGAAAAGAAAATTCACAAGCATGCAATGGCTGTTTGAATAGCTTAGATGAGTCCTCATTATAATCTCTTTAATGGACTGATAACTAATGAGATGGTATCTCTGCAAGCTCAGATAGTAGTTTCAATGAAAGTGCCTCAAAGAAAACTGAAGTGGGAAAAAGCATGTACTACAAGAATGTCCCCAGATACTCTCCAAACATGCATTTTCTTAAGTATGGGAAAGTAAAAAGTATATTTAGAAAGTCTGAATGGCACTTACCTCTCAAGAAGTGCTGGTAAGAAGGAAGTGACTCAAATATGCTGTTTGAAGCCATTGTTTCCTCTCTTTAAAACTCACTCTCTCTTTACAGTGAAGGAATATATGATTTCTTCTACCTTGGGGAGTGAAAAATGAAGAGTAGTCATTGCTACCACCCTCCTCCCAGCCATCACGTTCTGATTTATCCTGGTGCCTCAGGAGCAGCACAAAGCGGATTATAAGGTTCTTTTGCTAAAAGAACTCTGAAATTGTTTCTTAAAAAGAAAAGAAAAAAAACCTAGCGGATCGGTTGTGGTTGATGATGCTTACCACTCTACGAAACTCTGTGGTTTGCAGTCAAAACGATTCGCCCTGCCTGCTGACCAATATCCCGGACCCGCTCTTGTGTGACTGCCTCTGTACCCAACTTGTGGTTCTGTGGTTGTTTATGAGGCCCAAAGAAGTGTTTCACACAACCAAAATTACAAATTTAACTGTTCCCCTTTCCAGAACCTGCCCCCATTGGTCCCTTTGGATCATGTGACCTGAGTGATGTCGAGTTACTTCTTTTTTTTTTTTTAACTTTCTGAAGTCATGCCCTACCCACTCCACCTGCCCTCCCCGGGGCTGCGCCAGGCACTGATGGAGTCTGCTGAGGGAGGGAAAAGAAAAATGACTCACCGTCCCTGATGCTACAAATGGTCTTGCTGAGTTAGTTCAACTCTGTTTGTTTTGTTGTTTGTGGTTTTTGGAACTACTGACTATTTTGATAGAGAGTTCATTGCTGCTTATTCGATAGTAATTCAAACCTGGGTATTAGTCTGCTGCTGAGGCAGGATGTGTAACTCATCCTGTAAAACATTAGGAATCAACTGTAGGAAAGACCACTGGCTGGGGAAAGAACATTGTAAAGAGAGGTTGGAAGGGAAAAAAAAAAAAAAAAAAAGAAGAAACTATCAGGGGAGAGACAAGAGAGCTTGAAGGTCGGTAGCCTTCTGAGCCCACAGGAAAGATTTATTACTTCCATAGAGTCAAATCTAGTAGTCCTTCTTTAGAAAAATTCCTGTTGCCATCAAAAAGTTCCCTACCCAAGAGAAAACCTGAGTAAAATTCTCAGGATTTTGCTCAGCATTTCTTGAGGTGGTAACAGGTGATAAATTCTTCTCTTTCCTTCTCCTTCCCCAAAAGAATTAAAAAAAAAAGAAAGAAAGAAAGAAAGAAAAAGATCCTAAACCTAATAATCAATTGGCAGTTTTAGCTCTGGCTATGAGAATGCAAAAAGAGGAGAGAAAAGTCACTTACTACAGCACAGAGAAGCAGCTGCTGTGCTACCTTTTGTCTCTTTTCCCCCTCTTCTGAGCAGTGGGAGGCAGCCCTCTCCCACCTCGCTGCAAACCACAGGATGTCTCACACCTGTACAGCCTGACATTCAGCACACTGAAACCCATGAAAAATTTGCCAAGACACCCGTGGCAATAAAAGGACTGCACCAACATCAGGGCTGAAGCAGAGTGAGACGTTCCCCACGCCCTCTGAGTGACTACCACAGTGGAAGAACTCCCTTGGAAGAAAAGCAAGAAGCCTTTGCAATATTATCAAAAATACTGATAGGTGGAGCACAAATACGCAACAACGCAGAGTTCCTCCCGTACGAAGCTCACAGTCAAACCCCCTGGCGCACAGATACCACCTGTGCAGGCTGATGCCAGACTTCCGTGGGGCTCTGCAGAGGCACCTCCCGCATTGAGGGTCGAGGATCCACAGACAAAATTAAGTGCTTAATGCGTTTGGATTTTTTTTCTGGTTGTTGCAGCTATGGAGGTAGAATGCCTTTTCCTGGCACTGCTGGCATTTTTGGCTCAAATGCGATCTAACTGGGCATCCTGGCTTCCTTTTGGGGTTACTGTGGAGCTGCATGTACATGTGCAGTAGTTTTTCTTCAGAAAAAAATTCAATCTGCTGAAATAGAAGCTTCTCATGCTGCAAAAGGTTGTGGTAGTTCTAGTGACCCATATTACCTAGGAAATTGGGAAATATTCCAAAATTAATTTCCCAAAAAAAAAAGGGAGCAATTCAGAGCAGCAAGAGTAGGAAAGTTAGGACACTTTGCTACCATGCACTGAGCCCAGCTCAAACCCCTGCTGTGCTTGAACTAAGCCAGTAACTCAAAGCTTGGCTTTTTTGCTCACCGGCTCTTCCAGAGCCTACCGCAACCAAACCAACTTTTTGGCTAGTCCGGGCTAAACCTCTCCCCGCTCCCAGAGCTGGACTCTTTCCACTCCCGTGTAAAAAATTTAACAGGTGTCTGCCGAAGGTGAAACCTGGCAGCAGCAGAGACTGGCTTGGAGCGCTTGCCCGGGAGACAGGATGCGGCCGGG
>NW_008631724.1:0-4529 GCF_000691845.1 Merops nubicus
TATATATACTATAAATAAAAGCACATATGAGGACTATTCTAGATTCAGTGCAAGTTTAAGTGCTGTTCTCTCCTATGTTGAAATCCTACTAGCAATAGTAAGATCTTTTCTTGTTCAAAACTCTTTGAGTCTGACCTGTTAAAACTGATTCAATAGTTGGTCTTTCGAGTCTGGGTTGTGAATATTCCAACAGTGACCCTATCCCTCAAAAGGATGGTGTTTGGTTCCATAATTTCCTTTTTCCTCCTATTATCTACTACCAGCATTTTTTCACACTGGCTCCAGAGAAATTTAATTGGATGCTTTCAGATATCCCCTTGACAGAGTAGTGCCAGCACACTGTGTGATATGGATCAGCAGAATTGAAGGAAGTGGGCTCGGACATAGTACTGACAACACTGCCAGCATTTCCCATGCTCCTGTCATGGTCTTACCGGGGTGAGGAAAAAGAAAACAATGGGAAATTTATAAAGTTGTTCTGAGCATTTTATGAATAGGTGTCTGGCACAAGCAGGCTGTCAGAGACATTTATCACACAAACTGGAAGAGATATGTGTATCTGCTAGAAAATTATCCAAATACTGGCGTGCTTTCTGCTGAACACTGAGCCGCCAGCCAACAAGCCAGTTCCACATATGAACAGAGAAAACTGTGAGAAAATTCTTTTCCTGGGCATGGAAGCTAGTATTTTTAAACAGCCCTAAGATAGAATCCCTAGAACTTGCTATCTTTGAACATTCTGTAGACTGGAAATATGTAATTTGAATGAGAAGTAATAAAGAGTATTTTCACCCTATAACTTTAGGAATTCCTACTCCAGCAATCTTCTATAAGAAAAGAGTGAGATACATGTCTTTTCAAGAGGTATTCCAGCTAGACTTTATGCTCTCACTTGTGCCCTGCTTGATCTTTACTATGTAGAGATCCTAAATTATCTCCTTGGTGTAGGTAAGCTTGGGTGTTGCCAAGGTCTTCCCAAGTGGTTAGGCAGGCTATTGTCTTTGTTTTGACAAAACTGTGTCTGATCTCCCATGATCAGATCTTAATCTGTGTTATTTTTGCACTGCTCTAAAAACTTCAGAGGGAAACTACTACTTCATTTGATTCAGCCAAACAACAATATATGGGTAATGCTAGAAAAGTGGTGCACTGAACTCCAATGAATTCACAGACATCAAATAAATGTCTCACCACACTGTCCAAGAAGGGACACTACCTATCCTGTTAATAAATTTTCTTCTAGTAACATGCTGTTGTCCTAAACAAGGTGGTCAACTAAGTGGAACTTTAGTCCAATCCAGGGCAAACATCCTGAGATCTGCAATTATGTTGAAGGATACAAAGGATAAGAAAATAAAAATCAGAATTGAAAAAGATGTAACTGTAGTGTGCTTAACCATGCTACATAATACTATTATTAGAAAAATCTTTAGTGGATTTCACCTCTTGGTCTGTGTCTGAAGGATGTAGACATAAGACTGTGACATAAAGGTTTTGGGTAAAAGCTTAGATTTCCAGTAAACTAGTAGAAAGCAACATGAGCAAGGCCTTGACCTTGACTGATCTTCGGCTTTTGTTTTTTGAATTTACCTTGTTTGTTAGAAAAATTTGCTATATATGTCCAAGTAAAATACAACTAATATTTGTTAACCTTTTCAATAATTTAATAATTCATGTTTACACTATTTCTTCAAGGTTGTTCACATTCATATTGAAAGGTCATCTAAGCCATATAAATTTCACATCAAATTAAGATGACCTTGTTTTTCCTAGAGAGAATGAGTAACAACTGATTGATGGTTGCCTTCAACAGCTTAACCCCTGCTGGTCTTGGCAAATTTCCTGCGATGTGATTATTTTTGTTAATGTATCCAGCCACATTTAAGGGTTCTAGATGGAAGAGGAATTCAGGTTTCCCAGCATTACTGGACACTTTTAAGGTATAAGGTGATGTTAAATTGTTCTTCAAGCAGAAACATGGTTAGAAACATGACACTTACGAGGCCATTGTTTAAGCCTCTTTGAAAAGATACAGAAAGTTTCTGTGTTTATCAGATTAACAGGGTTTGCATCACCACAAATTCAGGAATGTCATTTCTATTTGACTTTCACATGAACCTGAGATTCCTCAATCATCAAACACAGGTGTTACAGAAGAGATAAGCTCAGCTCTGCCCAACAGGTCTGTATATCTAGTGACCCCAGTAACCTGCTATGTCACATACAGATTTCAGCTCTAAGGAGTAGAGATGGATTCAGGAGATTTTTTTCTGACAAAAACAGTAAAATAATTTCTTTCACAGCTATGAGGTAGAAAGGGAAGAGAATGGAGAGTAAATCCTTCTCACCAGCAAAGAAGCAGAAAGCCTTAGTGGTTAATTTTAGAACACTGCAAGGGTATAACCTATAGTCTTACTGCAGACCCTTACCATGCAGCAAGTAACTCTAGCATTCACAACTGAATAAGACATGACAACATTTCTAGGAAGTGAAATTCTTTTTGCCAAACACTGAACTATTTGGAAAGCTCATTGTTCATTTAACTTATTCCAATACTCATCATTGTACTACCTGGCCAGTTTGAAAAACATTATACACCAATGCTCTATACTTATTCTTGCTTCTAAGAGGTAGAATTAAACCAGGTCTCTTGTGGTTTGCATCACACAATAAGAACTGAAATTAGAAAAGCATATTTTTACCTTACCAAAGCCCTTTCATAAGTTTGATCAGCTTTATTAATACATAGTGTTACTAAATGCATAATTTCCCGATTCTCTTGTGTATTGTTTAGAACACACACATCTGCACCAGAAATGTACTCTGGTTAAAGTCATTAAATAACCGTTAGATGTATGAACACCTTCCCTCCTCCAATACTTATCTGGATATATTCCATCATGAGTACCCTAACCCTCAATAAGATAGTTGAAACCTCTTGTATAATGACGTGCTTGGTAAACAGAAAAAGTTTAGTCCCCTATTCAAAATCATTTTGACACTGCTACACATGATTTTTCCAGTGCACTGAAGACAGAGTCTGAGGCTCGTTCCATTCTCAGTGTTGTTGGTTTTTTTTTGTTTGATTGGGGGTTTTTGTTGATTTTTTATCTGGGGGGAGGGGAGGGACGCACAGGGTTGGGTTGGGTTTGGTTTCAGTTTGTTTGGGTTTTTTTACCCATTAAACCTTCCATCCTTTGACATTGTGCTCTGGCATATTTCTATAATATGCCTTTCACATGAGAAAACCAGCCTCTTAGAGATTTTTAGAATAAATCTCCATCAGAAGAACCTAATAGACGTGATACTGTTCCTTCATTACTATGGACATAACTTCAGTGCAAAAAAATACTGAGCCCACATCAGTGAATTGACTTAGACTGAAATTAGTGATGTGCTAAAAAAAGAGAGGAGTCTTCAAAGAGGCAAAGACTTTTCTGAATCCAGATGGAAAACAATTGGGAAGAAAATTTCCTTTAATAAAAAAAGAGAGTTTTACTTACAGCTTCTCTAAGCTATGAGCACTGAAGGTTACTCCACATACTGCAGAAGGAGCAAAGGCAGAAAAGAGGGAGAAACTGAAAATTCACATTACTGCAGACTGGAACAATTTTTCTAGTCAGGAAAAAAAGAAAAACAGAAAGAAAAAAGAAAGAAATATGATCTCTGTGGTAAGGGAGAGGAAAAGAGTTCTAGTTAACAAAAGAAAGTAAAGAAAGAAAGGCAAGGCAGGGACGGAGGCTGGGAGCAAACTTGTAGAACTAGTCTTGCCAACAAGTTCCAGTCCTGGCTTGTGTATTTATGCACAAAACCAGACTTACACAGTGGAAAATTTTGGAAAACTTCACTCCATGTTTTACTGAAAGTTCAATACAGAGAAAGAGAAGTCATTCTGATTTCTACCCCTGAAAGGTTTGCATCCCTGAGGTTTGCATGTGTGAAGTTACCTACAGCCCTGAATTAATTCTGAGGCTCTTAATCACTTTATACAAAGCAATACTCAGTGCCAGGTGAAAAGCTTAAATTAAATTAAAACTGTGGCCATCATCTTAGAGGGAAACATATTTCAAAGGCTATGTGAGCCGTTTTGCTTCAAAACCTCCTTGCTATGCAAAAATAGAACAAGTTTCCTTAGCAACAAGAACTTCCTTGTCAAAGACTTGCTCTCCCAGAACATATCCATTATGGATTATTTATCCCATTATCTCTGTGCAAGATGGTGCTACCAAAACCCATTCATTACTGTTCAGTCCCTACATCTGCATACTGGGGTTTTTTTTTCTCTTGAATATGTGAACAATAACACCCTTAATGGAGGCTAGTGTAAGCTTTTATTACTGCAGTTAAGCTAGCATGTCTAAATAGAAATGAAAAATGCTAAAACTCTCTTTAAAGTACTAATGAATCTTTCCCAGAACTTCTATCAGGACTTTCTATATTTTCTTTTTTGCTAGTGACCCCATAAAATAATGGATTCAGTTAGTATTCTGTTATTCTTTCCAGCCATCTGAAAATATTTCACATTATTA
>NW_008631725.1:0-4520 GCF_000691845.1 Merops nubicus
TTGTTTGTTATGAAATAGGATATTGTTATAAAACACAAAGGCAATGAATTTTTTTTTTCTGTGCTGATTTACTGAAAACAGGCAAAGATAAATTAAAAAAAAAAAAAGGAAGCCTTCCTCAACCACAAATTTAAATGGCTAACAATGCAAAAACCTCCAAAGTTTAAATATTAAGGAGAGATTTTTATAATTTATGTAAGAGGAATTTTCCTCACACAACCTGTCTCATTAAGGCTATTGAAGTGGAACTTCTCCCAAGAGGAATGCTACTCAAGTGTGTAATTGTTAGCAGGGCAAATTCCTAGTCTCTAGTATGCTGGATTTTGCTAGCATACTGTAAGAATGCCTAGTGATATAGGCATACAATGATTCTGTAATTAGAATTACATCAAGCATAATGTTTTTTCATTAGAAATAACATTGGCTGGTTACCATAACGATTTTGAAGTGTGTGTGTCTGTGTTCTCTCTAGCTAATGAATATCTTCAAGCCTTGCACACAAAAGGAATCAAATCTTCAGTCCTATACATGACTTAAACTGTCATATCAATTTGTAACAGTGATTAACATTAATATCATTTTCACCCCTGATCAGGCTGCTCCCCATTTAAATCAAAACTTGCCTAATTCCTACTTATCAGAAGGTAGATTAGCAGACGATTCAATTCACCTTAGAAACTTAAGTGTCTGATAAATATTGGCTGTGAATCAGACTAGTAAATGAACTTTGTCAACTTATAGCTATGAGCCTTATTAATCAGCTAAGGGAAAAAAAGTATGTGTTCATAAGCAGTTGATAAAGTAATGAACAAGATCTCTAATACTTCTGAAAATAAAGAACATTATGTGCATGTACTTGTATATACATCTCCTCTATACAAAATAAAGTTGAGTACAGCTCTTGGACAAGTACATTGTAGATGTGAGGCCATGGCTCATCTGCTGCCCCAGGAGGCTAGAGCCATAACCTATTTCTTCAGTTCATGAGTGCATCTTCCATTTTATTTTTAAAAGAATTTCAGAAATTCAAGTGAAAAGTAATTTCTAAAAGCTTAGGTTTGTAATTTTCTGCTAACAGTGTGTCTGCAAGGCTCCCAAGAAATCATTTTAATTCTACCTGAGATGATTATTTTAGCTGGAATATGCTGAAACAATACATTTAGAAGTAGTTTCCAGCAGCAATGTGCCAAGAACACATATGGTTGAAATGTTCCAAAAGAGCCAAAAAGCACAAAGATTGAAGGAGCTAGGCAGGATATTAGCAAAAGAGCACAAGAGGGAAAATGGAGGCTCCTTCATGTCGATCACTAGTTTTAAATGTGAAATTATGTATTTTCCACTAGCTATCAAACTTTTATCTTTAATTATCTTGGTAATACTGATTAATGAATTACAGGGTGGTATAGATGCAAATTAAGCAAACTGAAACCATTTCATGTATCTGTGTTGTAGCCCTAATTAAAAAATAGATTCCTGTGGTAGAGAACCAGCTTGTTCCCTCTCCCAAAACTAGGATAAAATGTAGAGGAACATGCTTTACTTATGACCAGATTCATTATTTCAGTGGTAAGTGCTACTCATTTGTCTGTTTCAAATAAAGGAGAAAGCTAACTGGAAGCAACAGAGGGAAATACCTGTCCATGAGCAGAACTACTGCTTTAGACTTGGGATCAGAAACTTTAGTAGTGGGATGGTTTTAATAGGACCAAGAACAAGTTTCTTACCTGACCATATTAGCCTGTCCCTTTATTGCCTACCCACACCACAGCACTGCATAGCAATGCATTGAATACACAAAGCCCCAGTTTGCATTCTATTCCAGGAATAAAGGAATAGTTCCTGCTTCAGTGAGTTTGTACATACCATTTACATAATATTAATTACTGTAAATTGTGTTCTTCTGTGTCTCCTTTTCTTATTGTTGGTTGAATTGCTATTATGTTATGATTGTTTAATGATGCCAGTAAAGATTGGATTTCTTATGGGTAGTGCCCATGAAATCTTATTTTCCATTGTAGTCCATTAAGAAGATGCTAATATTAACCCAAGAGTCTGAGGTCAGTATTCAATCCTTGAATTTGTCCAAGCACACTTGTTTGTTGTACGAATAAAACTTTGGTTATAAAAGGCTTGACTGTGTTTTCTCACAGTGATTCAACTTTTCTAAGGCTTGTGTGTGGGCACAGATTTCATAGGAATCAACTAACTATAATGTGTGCACGTCTTGAGCATTTTAGAATAAAAAGTTACACATTTTATGATTCCTAAGGTAAGTTAGGAGGATGTAAAATGCAAATTCAGTTAAGAAGTCAAATTTCTCAATATAATTATTTACCCTAGTACCAAACATTCAGCTTTCCATCAGTATTATAGAAAACAGAAGGAAAGAAACATATATTAGTGACTCCACTGCAGTTGTCTGTGTAAAAGTTTTTGCAATTCTTTTTGTAGTCGAATGGGGGAAAAAAAAAAGTAGTGCTATCAAAGAAGAAACACACAGCCTTTGCACAAAGCACATTGCTTCCCCAGTCCCTCAGCTCCTTGAATAACAGTAATTAGAATTTTAAGATGTTTTTTGGATCCCACGGCCTTTGCTTTGGTGCTTTTTTTCAAAGCACACCAGACAAACAGAATTGATTCACATACCTAAAGGCATTGGCCCAGATTCACTCTTGGTGCAAGTTCATTGATTGAACAGTCCTAAAATAAAGGATGAGTTCAATTCACCTGTATTGACTGCAATGAATTTACATGACTCAAAAGACACTCTTCAGATTTGTCCATGAGACTGCCTGCTATTATATTTATATAAATATTTTTATCTATTTATGCTCTGTCCAGAGAGGTGGTAAATGGTGTGGAATCGATGTGAGCAATCATAAACAAGCAGATCACAGCACTCTGGCTACTAAATGGCATCTCCTGTTTTACTAAGTCAATAACAGAAGGGCTGAAAGAGGCTCTGAGAGCGGTTTCTGACAGCTACTTGCTCAAATGTGGCATTGCTGATTTATGTATTGCTGAAATTGTAGTTCCTATTCTAATTTGCCCGTAATGCTGCTGTAACTGTTAATGGTGTAGTGGATCCACAGGGGAATCACAACCTTGAAGATGCCTTCATGGACAAATTCAGAATTAAAGTCTTATATAATAGTATTTTCTATCTACCTTTTTTCAGGTCAGTTGACAGCACTTGATTTTATCAGTCTGTGACTCTTCAAAATACTTCTGCAATTTAGTGGAGTGGATTTATTTAGATTTGCAAGACTTATCTTAAATTAATGTTATCTTTCTTAAATGATAGCTTAATTGGAAGCTGTACAGCACCCTGTTGGAGCTGATTTTGCCATTCCTTGGGTTTCCATATACACACATTGTAATGCACCTTGGCTGAGTTTTATACTTCAGCTTTCATTGCTTTGTATTTTATTTTTGATACACTGGCTACAAACTGTAGTTGTTAAAAGTTCTGTGTTATCGCAGGGATGCTGTCTCTAAATGCATGATATTCCTAAATTAGGGATGTGTGGCCACTTGTTGATCTACCTGGGTAGGGACATGCTTTAGAAATGATCTTGTTTTATTTCACTTGTCTGATTCAGAGTCCCTCTTGGTCCTTATGGTCACTTGGTAAAGAAATACCATGTAAATTGTCTTAACCAAGGATGTATAAGTTTCATGGAACTCCTATGCAAAACAAATTATTTGTAAACCAGAGGAAAAGCATGAACTGACTCATATATATGAACTTAAAAATGGTTGTGAGTTAGTAAAACACTTCCAAAACTGTGAGAAGAGCTAAAGAAGTGATGACTGCAGTCTCCCTTTGTTTCTCTCCTTCATGGCAGCTTTCTCAGCAACTGACTTTGTTAGCACTTCAAACAAGAGGTCTCTTCCCCTTGTGTTTGAAGAATGCCTCACCTATTAAAGCCCTGGTAGGAGGCTACATGTGCTACCGTAATAGGAAGAATAATTGGGTTTTGTTTTTATTCCGACTGCTTAAAAATGAATAGTGATGAGGATGAATATTTCCTCATAAAAGTAGAGTTGGCTTTTGTTCTACTGAAAGAGTCCCTTTTGAACAGGCTGGTGTTATTGTGAGATTATAATAAGTGTAAGCTTTGCTCTATGCTGCTGTTCATATGCTTCTTACTCTCTTTGCTGGCATTAGGCTCATTGATGCAAGTTAGGCTTTTTTCTTTGTGACTGAAGCTTTAGAAAAACTTTTCTTATGACAACCAGTTTAGGGCAAATATTTCCTAAATTCTCCATTGTCTCTTTACAAGAGTATTGCTTTAGCAGCTGCAGTGCACCCATCTTCATTTGTGTGCTCTCAGGACTTGACTCCAGAATTTGTTCCTAAGTGCAGTTTCCATGCTGACCTCTCAGGAAATAGAATTTAAATTCTTACACCCATGTAACTGTAGTAACCTCGGTGAACTGGAGGAGGATTACTTGTGTGGCACTGTCAGGTCACTGCAGGCTACCTGCTCCCACTCCTTACCAGGTGACAGACCTAG
>NW_008631726.1:0-7394 GCF_000691845.1 Merops nubicus
AGTCCCGTTTCAGGGCCTCAGGTGGATTCCTCACGATCTCCCCTGCTTTGCAGTACCTCGCTTTCTACCGCTGCAGTGTGCTCTGCAGGAACGGGTTGGCCCCTGCGCTGCAGCCTTAGACCTTGGCTCCACAGAAACCATTCCAGCCACCTCACTGCAGACATGGGAACTGGATACTACCAGCCCTTCACTGAACTTCAGTGTGAGGGGAAGGGTTTGGACAGCTTGCCCCTCCCCTCTCCCGACCCGATTTCCGAGTTCTAGCCTTTGTATTGTTATTACTGGAAATAGAACATTTGATTAAAGCTAAGCTGTTTTAAACAGAGCTAGCCGGCATCGTTTTGGTGCATATTCCTACAAAACAGGGATTTTCTAGGTTAACAGAAATTTTATAACCAAGAAAAGTTACTCTCGCTCTTCAAAGTTTTAAAAATCATGTAGTTTTTTACTTAAAACTCTTCTTAGCTATTCTTAGCTTGTAGAGGGGTTGTATTTCAAGCAGCACAGTTTGCACTCTTCCTTCTGTGATGACTTCCATCTCACAGTCTGTTTAATATACATCATATTTTAATGTAATTTGATTACTTACAGCAATTGTCTTCAGTTTTAGAATTTCCCTTTGTTTAGTGTAAGCTTGTACTGTATTTGGAATGTTGAATTATTTTGTTGCCAATTGATGCACTCTGTGACCTTGTGAAGTTATGTATTATTTCAGTTTTCTTTTAAACTTGTACATGAGACCAAGACTATGAATCACATATCAGATATTCGAGGTGAAGAATTGGACCTCATTTACAGAGCAAACATGCCCAAAGTGGGAGAGGGAGAAAATGGGAAGTGAAGCAGAACACCTTTGAAACACCTCTGAACATGCTAAAGAATAATTAAAACTGGCAAGAATCCACAGGCTGTGTATTAATTTGGCTTGCTTTTGAGTTTTTCTTTCAGCTTTGAGGCAGTCATCTTAAATAGGCCATGTGGAGGAGCAGTCAAAATTTTAATGTTTGATAAAATTTACATCTTTCGTAACGTAGCGCTGCTTGTTGCAGTGTCGTAAAACCATTTAGGAAAGGACCGATGGAATTTAAAATAGTCTGGGCAAAGTTAGGAGTCCTTTTCAATACCAGCCTGGTTTCCCCTACTTTTCCTTAGCTGAACTCACTGGTGCTCTAGCGCAGGTGAGTGGGTGACTTTCCACATGGTGGAAGCAGCATCTGGGACTTCATTTGCTCCTTTATGGCCATGTAGGGTTGTTACCTCCTTTCTTGTTTGTTCCTGACCTAGAATAGTCAAGACCCTGCTAGTACATGTTGTAATCCAGCAGTTTTTTGGGAAAAGCAGTGTCAGGCAGCACATGGGAAGGTGACCATGGCCTTGCGCTAGTGCTGTGAAGGGAGAGGACCTGGAAGAGTGGTGCAATTGTGGCCATTCCCTTGGGAAGCACAGGCAGAAGCAGAGGGAGATAGAGCAGCACAGGCAGAAGCATGGAATACAAATCTCTGTTCTGCTACTGCTGTGGTATTCATGTGTAATAATTCTGCTGTTCTGTTCCTGTGTTGTTTGATATATGTAGTGCTGATACTAATATAACATTATTGTACCACTGGAAAGCAAACAGAATCCTAATTTTGGGCTATTCTTAGCTTGTTGATCCTGTCTGTCCTGTTCAATATCAGTTTAACTGAAGCGGATTAATTCTGCCTCTCTTTCTCAGTATAGCAGGTTTCAGAGGCACTCCCTTGGCTATCCTGGCCTCTCAGCTAATTACCATTCCAGAAGTGCCCCCTTCAAGAAGAGCGATTCTCTGCAGTGGTGCAGGCACATTACTGTCACAAAGCTGGCATTGTATTAAGTCTTTGCCTCTCTTATACAACAGTGAAGGTTATTGAGGAAGAGCAGAACCATCCTTCTCAGAAAAGGCCTATGAAAAAACGCAAGTTAGGAACCCCAAGAGAACACTGCTTGTGGGAACCTCGGCTGGCCCGAGGGGTCGGAATGCAAGCAGGTAACCGTGTGTCCCTGAAGAGCCTGGGACCTACTGAGAGCAGCGGAGTAAACAAGATAAGGAACTGCCAGAAGGAGCACATAAAGGAAGCTTCTTGAAGTTACAGCAGAGAAAAGTTGTCCAATCATGAACTGTTGAACCTTGACTGAACCAATAATATATAGACACGTAAGTTTATGAAAAGGCATAAAAAGGCTTGTTAGAACAATAAAAGTGTCTTCTTGCTCACAAGCTTCTGTGTCGTGTCCATCTCAACAACAGCAACTGCAAGATGCTACTTTACTAACCATCTTCATTTCTTCCATCTCAAAAATCAGTGGGGAGTCATCTAGATGTTGCTCTCTACCTGTTTATCTCAACTAGATATATAGAACAGGGTATATTTTTATTTTGTTAAAAATTACTGGGCAGGTCCATCCAAATTTCTCTTCCTCAGTGCCAAAGTCATGTTATGGGTCATGCTGACGATGCTGAGAGGCCGTGTTCTTGAGTTCAGGCCATGTCCTTGGTCCTGCAAGCACGGTGCCTGGGCTTATGTACATTACTGGTTCTTTCATCACTCACTGCTTGGTGTGTTGCTGGGTTGTACTGAAAAGTGGCAACATGGTTCACAGCCACTGAAGGGTAGAGGACCAAACCAGACACTGAGATGAAGGCTCTGAATGGCTATGCTCCCTATATAGATGATCATAGCTACAAGGCAGGAAAAAGCATTCATGTTTGGATACATACATACATTTGCAGTGTGTTCCGAATTGCTGTTTTATTTGCTGAAAAGTTTTTATAAAGCTTTAATTTTAATGTTTATAAAGGAGAATAAATGAGCCGCAATTAATATGTAGTCTAAATTCAGTCCCAGCTGTTCTGATTTTTTATTATAAATTTACTCAAGAATTCTTGCAAGACAATACCTAAGACCTCAAGTCCTTCTTTATCAAAAGCTTTACTCTAAGGAGACTACAGCAAAGGTTAGTGATGGAGTGATTTCACTGTTTTCCCAAAACCACAGTACTCGTATTTGTAGATTGTACAGGCTATGAAATACCAGCATTAAAACAATGAATAAAATTGGTGATGCAGGACTGTGAAGGCTGCAAGTACTGTATAGTCTCGTTTGTGGGAAAAAAGACCAGTCAATTTAAATGCCCAGAGATATCCTTTCATGTAAATTTGGTTAAATCAGCTGTAGACAGGAAATAAAGTATTGGAGAATCCTTCCATATTGACTCCATACAGCTGATCCATTATGTCTCACCAGAAAGTGTGGCCTGTTTGATCTCTAACAGAGATTTGTGGTCAGTCAGGTTACCAGTTTCCTCTGGTACAGTGCACAGCTTTCTCTTATCTTTTGAAATCTGTTTTTACACGTTGTACACTCTTTTTTTTTGATGGGTAAGATATGGTTGTGTTTTGTTTTGTTTTGTTTTTTTTCTTTTCCTTGTCATTATTTGGTGGTGTTACTGTGAAATATTAAAGATGGGAGTTTAAATAAAATTATTTTGTCTTTATGTAAAATTATGCTTGAAATTTTCTTGGAATCTTGCAAGATAGCAACCACTACTTGATACCAAAACAGAACTTGGTATATTTTTCTCATAGTTTAGAGTATTAGCTGTTCTGTAGCAGTATACATGATATAAAAGTCTTCTTTTCAGATATCTCTTACTAGGACAGAGCAAATCAACTACTAAAAGAATTCCTTAACATGTAGATAGTTTTGTCAGACAGTACTACACTCGTCAAGCTGCTTTTTTCTCCCAGTCTTCTGTTTATATTCCAGAGGCCTTCATGGACACATGCAGTTCTTTAAAAAGGCTTTTAGGAACGTGCTGTTCAGCATTTTTAAAGAGATTTAAACAAACCATTGATTTGGCTACTTGCATGTAACATACTGGAATTGTACCTGGGACAGCTTTAACTAGCTACATTAAGGTAGTGGTGCTACGAGGACATAGCTCCATCTAGTGTTCTGCTTCTAAATCAGGCACGAGTGATCTTCAGAGTTTTTGGAATTAACGATCTCGGCTCCCAGGTAAATACTAGCTCTGTATGTTGTGGTAGTTTATTAATTTTTGGGTTGGCAAGCGTATCATAGTAAATTAAAAGCTATTGGAGGGCAGCTGCAGTCTTTTCAAACAGACATAGGTGCTTTAAACATCTGCATTTGCTCTAACATTCAGGCAAAGACCTTCCTATTGCAGCTTGGAAAATAGAGCTTATACTCCAAGTTACTGCATGCTTGTGTACAGAGAATACAGTACCATATAAGCTGTTATTCCATTTCCTCTATTGAGGCAATTTTGAGTCATGGGACTTGTTTCAGTCAGACTGAACTCGTAACATTGAGGGATCTAGCATTTGTCTGAAAGTTTTGCATTAAGAAATGGTAGAAAAAATACAAGCTAGAAAGTATTTTGAATTATGTAAGAGACTATTAAGCTTCTTCTTGACTCAAAAGATATCCATTGTTCTATTAGCTTTTTGTGAAAGCTTCTAGCCAAGTAAGATTTTTTTTTTTGGAAAGATTTTTCTTATTTAAAAAAATACACACACAAAATCCTGTGCCTTCAAACACAGGAGAGACCTTAACAGTAGAAAAATTCCAAGTTCATCTTACCTGAAAGTTCTGAGCTGGGAGACAAGGGTGTCTGTCCACTTTTTTTCCCCAGATAACTCTCTTGATTGTTTCTGTCTTTGATTATTATGGTTGCTATCACACCGTTCTTTTTCTCATAGCCATGCATGCAGATGCAGTAAGTCATGCTTTCACCTTTGTTTTAGAGGCAGACTGCAGGCAGCTCCAGCCAATGCTGTTTGGTGCTATGATTCAGTTAGCTGGATATAATAACAATATACTCTGTGCTTGCTCAGCTGCAGACATGAGCTGTGCTGTGTGACTTGTTGCAACTCTCAGGCAGTGAAGATTAGTTTAAGCCACTTGCATCTGAACTCTGCATTAGCCAGGGCAGGCAAGGTCAGTTATTGTGACTCAGCTGATATGGAGGAACTCAGTCATGTGCCTGAGCTCTTGATTTGCTTACCAATCAGCTTTCTTTTGTTGTTCTCTGATGTTTGTTAAAATGTGACTCTGCAAAGGAGGAATGGTACCTTCTGTGGAGATTAAAGAGGAGTGGGCAAGGTGTCAGCCAAGTGTAACTGAGTCTTTTCTGATGCATGTCTTAAAATTATCTTAAGGGTCAGCATGCAAGCAGCCACTAAGATCTATTGTAAAAAAACCCAACAACTCAACCCCCAAAACTAAACAAAGAACAGAAAAAAGCAGCACGTCCCTATCTCTAATGATTATCTTGGATCCAGTAGCTGATAAACCTGTATGCCTGTACCACAGGGTGCATTGCTTGGAAATTCTGAGTAATTGACTGTAAGTGACATATGCAACAGCAGCTCCTAGATATACTGGTTCCCTGGAGGCAGGTAGCCTGTTTCTTCTACACAACACAGGTTTCCTGTCAAAGAGCCTGTTCCTGATTCTGGATTCTGACATTTAGCCATTTCCTTGTTGCCCGGTCCCTTTGTTCCCCTCTGCCTTCAGAGATAAACTTTGTGGGTTTCTGAAACCTGATCTAGCACCCAAGACCCGTTTTGTCTATCTGCCAGACTACAGGTTTTCAGCAGTTCTTCACTTTCCTCTCTCTGCCCTGGTTTTGAGTGGTAAGCCTACTTTGTAGATGGCTGCTCACATCCTGGCCACTGTGCTTTCATTAGATTTTAACAATGAACAGTAAAATTTCTCCTGGCATGATTTTGTTTTTTACATTAAGTAGCATAAGAATCTAAATTTAGTCTCATATAATAAAACCTGACTACAGCCATGTAAATTAATTTTACAATGTATTGCCTGTGAATGTAAAGCAAATTATCAAGAAAGAAAGTCAATATAAGATGATGAATATTTGAATTCATGGTAGATTTTATTTAAATTTCAAAGTGTTACTGAAGGCTGATAAATAGTTTCATCCATTTAAAAATTCTCCTTTCTCATATACATCCAGAACAAATAATCTACCACCTTGTTTTGCCTACGACTAGGCCTGACAGGAATGACACAGCCAGCAGGAAGATAAACCAGTAAGTGGACTGCATTGAATATAGAAAGGGTATTTCATGGACAGTTGCTGGGGGTATCAACAACTCAATTAGTTCACATGCAATTGACATTACCCCCAACGATCCAAACAAAGACATCACCCGATTGACAATGGGTGGAATAAACAAAGAACTAAGGCTTCCCATAGGTGGAATGGGAAACAGCCAGGTCAGGAGGTTTAACATATACGATAAAGGTGGCCACCTCTCACTCACCTTGCCCATGTTTATAAAGGTCCAAGCTGACCAGGGCCCAGCTCCAGGGAGAGTCCGGAGGTCTCTCCTGAACCAGGAAGCTCTGGGGAGTGCACTCCACAGACAGACACTCCTGACTCCCTGCCAGTGGTCCCAGCTTTTATCCCCAAGCAGACCCCTGACCTTTGTCAACTCACTGCGGGACCCCTGGGGCTCATTTCCCTTCTGGCTCTCCCTGCAGGGCCGGCCGCACCCTGGGGGGAAGCTATAAGGCAAACTCACCCCCTCTGTATGAAGGGCTGTGGCAATCACCCATATGGCAACCTTAATTCAGAGTTCAAACCCCAGCATTTCACACCTTCACTCCAGCTGAGATGCATGCCTAGTGTACATCATAGGCACTGTGTAGGTGCATATATCTTACCACAAACTAAAGTCTCAGGGTTTATCTCCATGACTGGAGGTAAAGAAATCCAAAGTCTTCACTGGGAGCTGCCTGTCTATACATTTCCAGTTAGGAAATCAGTGAGACATTCCTTTATGAATCATGCATTTCCTGCCTTTCCCCCCTCTCCCCTGCCTTGTACCATTCTGAGAGAAGTGGTATAAGACTTGAGGGTAGAAGCTGTACAGCCTTCATGTGACTTTATACCACATTGGGACTGGAGCTAGTATAGAACCAGCTTAAGTACCAGCATAAGCCCTCTCAGAATGGTTTGGTTTAGACTGATCACAGTGCCACATCTGTGGGAGTTTGGGTTGGTTCTGAGGAAACTTGTGTTTCACTGCAAATGACCTCCAAATCCTGTTGTGATTTTGCACTGATGTCAGCTATATAAGCTTCTAAATAAGCTTATATCCATTCAAAAACTAAACCAATTTCTTCTGTGCTTTACTATAATATTGATTAGTCCAAATAAAAATAGAACTTCTAGTTGAAAAAGTTATTTATGAGCACTGTGAATTTTGACACCTGGACAGCTAACAAGCCTTTTCAGGTAATTTGCAGTTTAATTCAATCCTAGATAAGATGTATATTTTACTGTGTGATATTATAACATTGAAATGCTGGGGTCTGACCCCCGAG
>NW_008631726.1:7588-21340 GCF_000691845.1 Merops nubicus
GGTCTGTCTGGTGAGTGCACTCCACAGAGCTTCCTGGTTCAGGGCAGACCTCCTGACTCTCCCTGGAGCTGGGCCCCAGTCTGTTTAGACCTTTGTGAACGCGGGCTGATCGGGTGAGAGTCACTATGTGGGCACCTTTCTCTTATGTGTTCAGCTTGCTGGTTTGGCTGTTTCCCATGCCAACTGTGGGAAACCTCGGGTCTCTGTTTGTACCACCTGTTGTGGGCCCAGTCATGTCATTTGTGGGATCGTTGGGGGTGGTGTTGTTTATGTACCAGTTGATTGATCTGTTTGCACCCCCAGTGATCATTCATGCAATGTCCTTCTTGTCTACAATACAGTCTGTGTATTGGTTCATCTTCCTGCTGGGTGTATCATTTTTGTTGGGCCTGGTCATTGGCAAAACAAACATTCTATTTTATTCTTTGCCACTTCTTAATGTTGAATGGTCTTTATCTCGTGTTAATAAATAGTTAGGAGATTGTGTCTCCCGAAATGTACTCTCTGAACAGGAAATAATTATGGTCAGTCATCTTTATTGTGACTCTGATGTTTGTTTTAGCAAAAATCAACAAACAAGCGTGAAAGTAAAATGATTTTTATGACTATTAACACTTTCAGGATTGGATTTAATTTGACATTGTGAGTAATATCAGGAAAATATCATGACAGCAAATATTAGTATAAATGTTTCAGCAAAAAGTTTGCTTTAGTTAGAAGGATGTGATAAGCAGAACCTTACTTGCCTTATAGCTCCATTACAGGGAGTAGCTAAAATCACAGCTAATAAAATCAACTGCAACTGAATTGTGCCACCTGTCTGTGCTTTGCTATGTCTGATAAACCTGTAGAGGTTTATATTGCAGGAGCAGCTGGATGGTTGTGGGCGGGGAGAACTCAAATATTGTTATTTTTAGAAAAATTAGATCTCTTCTGCTCTTCAAGAAAAGAGAGGTACTTTGTTTCAGATTATGAAATAAGCTTAAGCTACATGCTTTTATAATTCTGATTTCACCTGCAAAGCTACAGTGATATATAATAATTATATTATATTTATACATTTGTGTGCTCTTACTTGTCTTCCTGTTTGGGTCTGTGCCAAAACAGAACATACAAAACAGAACATGCCAAAACAGAAACATACAAGTGTATGATCACTGTCAATAAATTTTAAAATGCTTAGATAGAAAAAATGTGCATCCTGTATAACTGTTGGTTAGTAAAATGAAACATTGTTTTCAGTACAAATTTTGGTAAGAAAAAGATTTGTTCAAAGTCTGTAAGTTCTTCATATAACTTATGGTATTAGTATACTGGGGACTTAACGATATTTATTTGAAATTTAATGAATTATTTCTTGAAAAGAGACCAACTAGGAATGCAGTTATATCCAATGTCTAACAAGTGGGAATGTATTATTTTTACTATGATACTAATAAAATTACAAGGTTGCAGGGTAGTCTGTAAACTGTTTCCACTTGTCTACATGAAACTCATGTAAACCTAGAGCAATGCATTTCAGCTTTACTTCTGTCATTAATCCTGCAAGTTTATGTTAGCATTTTGTGGCTAGACAATTTAATAGGATATGCATTTTTTTTTTCTGGATGTAGCTGATAGCTTCCTAAAATGGTGGTGAAAACAATTCATAGCATTCAGCAAAATTGCTTCTGCTAAAAGGTTTACTGAAATAGAATTTTTTTTGAGATATTAGTAGAAGATTTACCACTGTGATAGGAGTTTTGTACACACTACAGAGCTGATTGCCTCTGGGACTGAAATACCTGATTTCAGATGGTTCCCTTGGTCTTCTGGATCCTTATTGAGGAGACCTAAGGCTTTAAATGAGGTTTAGCACCTATTCTGAAGGAAACATTTCCTGTCAAAGTTGTTTTTGCCAACTGTATATGTGGCACTGGAAAGCTGGCATTAAATCAACATGCATCTTGCAGACACATTAAAATTGCTTTTGGAAAACTAAAGTGTGAGCATAGAGCCAAAGTAAATCTTTGCAGCTCTTACAGGGAGAGCCATCCGTCCACATGGCACAGCATTGATTTCAAATTGTGCATGTGCACAGGAAATGACAGTGACACTGTCTCCTAATCCTCAGCTGAAACAAAGGGACAGTGATAGTGCAAGCAGTTTACGACTGGGCCTTCGAAAGAAAAAGCAATTGGATGAACGTGTTGCTTAAATTAAATGCTCTGATAAAACTGTATTTAAAAATGTATTTTAGGAAACAAATGGTACAGGCAGAGTTCTTACCAATATAATGCAACATAACCAGTGACCATCATAATCCACCTGAAAACCCCTGACTCGCTCTAAGTGATGCCAAGCAGCATGCCAGTTCTCCAGCAGGAGATGCCCCTGCTGTGGTTCCCCAGCACGCACTGCTGCCTGCCTGCGCTGCCATCCCTCCGCGCCTGCGAACGGCTCCTCTCTTTCCTGTGGCTGCACTCCGTGTGCTGTATAGTCCTTTTCTTTCTCGATTTAAGGGTCAATAGAGAGCAAGTAAAATAAATGTAAATTAAATATATAAATAGTTTATTTAAAATAAATATTTTAAATATGGTGGCTACTTGCATGAATGCTGAAAGGGGCTCTCATCCTCCAGATCCAGACAGATCAAAATGAAGTAGAAAAAGAGAAAGCAAGATTATTTCCTGAGAAACAAGCATGTCTCTGATGGGCACTGTAAAAACAAACCTAGTTATACTGGCATAATTTACACCATGCTCCTGGCACCAAGCTCTGCTACAGAATCACAGAATGGTTTTGGTTGGAAGAAGTCTTAAAAATCACCTAGTTCCAACCCCTTTGTCATAGGCAGAGATACTTTTTATTAAATCAGGTTGATAAGAGCCTGCTAGGCTTTTAGCATTACAGTCCACAGATTCTTGGCACCCTAAAATCCAAAGCAGAAAGCACACTGTTTTCAGAAAGCTTAAATTCACCATACAGTCTCAATAAATCAGCAGGCTGAAGCCCCTATAATAATTCTGTTTGCTTCAAGTGCAAACGGGACATAATCCTTGTAGGTTACCCAGCCCTGAACCAGTCTTCTGCAGAATAGCAGATTGTACATAAATGCTTTGCCAACGCATCAGTATCAGGACTAGAACCTGGGAATTCCAGCTCTTCAAATTTTTTTGGTAGTTCATATATATTTTTGAAACTAGAAGGCTTGAAAATTTGTCCTTCCTCCTTGTAAATGAACCTCAATTTTGAAATTTGTGAAAACTTTGTTATTGTGTTTTCCTGTTTTAATTTCTTTGCATTTTGTACAATATGAAATAATCTAGTGAAGCTCAGTCATATAAAACATTTCTTCTTTTATCAAAACTAGGCAACTCCTTTAATTCATTATGAAGTTTGGATTTCCAGGGCAGCAAGGTTCAGAGAGGACTCTGAACATTTGAGGGTTGCTCATTGAAATTTCTCCACAGAATAACAGTGTAGGCTTTCTCTGTTGTGTAATAAGTGTGACACATAGCGTTTTCCATGAACACCTTTTCTAAAGAGCAGACTCAATCTGTACATGCAGAAACACCCTTTATTTCTTAGGTAAAGAAATTTACACATCCTTTACTCCAAAGGTGGCTAATACCGTTTCTTATTTCATTTTTTCATTTCAATGTTTGTCATTTTACAGATGAGGACTAAAAGGCCAAAGAGCTTGATCTGCCTTTGACTCACGGTCACACGGGGAGTGAGTGCCAGCCCACCTGACTTTGGGCCTGGGGATGTCTGTAGCTGTGCTTCCCGTGGCTTCAGTAACACAGAGGTAATGCTGTACTCATTAAGGCTGCTTAGAACGATATCGTTTCTTTCACTAAAAGCAGAGTATCACTATTGCAACACAGCAGTCCATAGTTCTTAGTTGTATTCTAGTTGTATTCCTTTTCAAAATCATTCCCTGATGTTTGGCTGTTCTGTTGAAGTTATTTTTAAACAGAACAACAGTTCTTTCAGTGTTAAAGAACAAAACAGACTTTCTCTAGAAACAGCTGTGGATTGCTTTTCAAGTACTATTTTTTTTGTTAATGTTGTTATTAAACAGAAATGCATCTGTCTTTAAAATGCAAAAGAAAGACACCCAGTTCCTGTATTCCACAACTAAAAGTGTAAGGTTTGTGTGGGGTTTCTTAATATTATTTTTTTAAAAACCAAAAAGTTTGT
Source organism: Merops nubicus (assembly GCF_000691845.1). NCBI lineage: Eukaryota > Metazoa > Chordata > Aves > Coraciiformes > Meropidae > Merops > Merops nubicus. The sequence continues at coordinate 11,774 of NW_008631726.1, forward strand.
ATTTACCTGGTGTTTATCTGTTACTTACAAAACCAGGACTGACCAGTGGCATGCCCTCACTTGCACTGTTGTGCTCATCAGGGCCACCTTCTCTACAGGGGTATTTTGCTGGAGTCAGAGCATAGGATGAGAAATGGAAATGATTTGAAATATTGAGAAAATGCCTCACTAGATGCTCAATGAGGATTAATGAGAAATGAAACAAGGAGTGACATGTAAAACATTTTAAAATAGTATTTGATACAGAAAAGATCATCCAGAAACATTTCTTCTGACACTCAGGCAGTGATACATTAAAAAAAAAATTGAAAGGTGGCAAATTGAAGCTAATCAAAGGGAATATTTAGCTGCAGCTAATGTACTAGCAGGATCAAAAGTGGACTGTGTGGCTATCTCAATAACAAAAATGCGGTAGTAATCTAGAAGTTCAATGATCAGGAATAGTCTTGGTGTGTGTAAGAGCTGTATGTTAAAAATGAACTATATACGTGAGGATGTATACGTTTATGCTTTGTGATATAACAAACCTCTCCTGTTAAAACGTTACAAATCATTTCTCTGGAAGCAAGTAAGTTTATAGTGCTTTTAGAGAAGGCTTTGTACAGGGAGCTGCAGGGTACCGGGGCTTGTCAGATAACGTGTGTTAGGCAGGAAGGACTTCTGGCTTGATTTCCATGGCACTGAAGCAGAATGCATAGTTTTGGTAGGAAGAGATCGTGTCAGAAATAGATTATTATTTTTTTTAAAATTAACCTAGCCTTTAAGACTAATTTGTGTGTTTGGGGGGGTGTTGTGCATGTGTGGTGTTTAGTTATCATGTAATTCATATTAATGAAGTCTTTACATATTCTTAATTGAACATTACGATCACTCAGGTATGTAAGCGTACATTTATGTAAAATAGATTAAGGTTGTAACAGATGGGAATAATGTATTTTTAATATGCTTTTATGGCCATGGTGCCATGGGACTGCTAGCTTTTAAGTGTATTTGAAAAGCTGCTAAAGATTCTAAACTTTTTGCTTTGTTTGAAGCTTGTAAAGGATCTGGAATCCATCACCCCAAGCAAAGAGCTGCTTTTCTTTAGGATTGTAATGTATAGTGGAATGGCTACCCTGATGTTTTGGAAAATGCAATACTGGGTTTTCATAGGTATTTACAACACCCAAAACATCATAAACACATTGTATGCGAGAGGTGCCTCCACTAGGAAAGTTGTAGACAACATAGAGTGTGTTGCATACCATGAAAGCTGCTTCAGCATCCTTGCTGTTGCATGATGTGTCCCAGGTGTGCTCTACTGCCATGGTTGTATGGTTGATTTTAGTAATCACAAGGTTTCCTCCAGTGTCTGGTTCTGCATGGATTGCCCAGAGCCCTTGTTCATCAATGGCAAGATCTATTTTTGTAGATGGAGAAAGCTTATAGGCAGGGATCCTTCCAGCCCCTGGCAGTAACATTTGGTCAGTTATATTTCTTTTTTGGATATTGAATTTAATAATCTCATTTAAGGAGCCGTATCTGTGATAGAACAGAAAACCCTGATATATGATGTGGCCAGTTCCTTCCCAGGGAAATGGCAAGGTGACCCTGCGAGCTTTTAGTGTATGATTGCTTTCCATGAATGTCATGATATTTGCAAATTCCAAAATAACATTATTTACAGAACCATTTAATAAGTAAATCTTTGTATGCTTTTTGCCAGGATCTTTCATCCAAGAGCCATGCTTGTCTCCAGTCTTCTTAACTATCTTTAGGGACCGAATACCTGCAACCATGTGATCACAACCTGCAAGGAAACACCCAAAGAAAAAAAAATTAGAATATTTATGAATTTTCGAGTTTCTCTTCTTTTCTTTAAATTACTTTGTTTCATTTTTATCCAACTATAAGGCCAGGGTGAATATATCAGTACAGGTATCAGCAGTGTGGCTATGCTAAGTACTGTTGAAGATAATTTTATATGATATATTCAGCATCTCCTGCTTAGGAAACTGCATCTCCCCAGCTACACATACTGTGTTGTTCTATGCTGTATTAGTCCAATGTTATCCAAAAAAGGAGTCTATATGTGTACCTGAGGGGAAACCAAGAGCATGGTTAATGATTGTATGATTATTATTGCCTCTTCTTTTAGAGTGCTGTAATTTTTATTTCAGAGAAGTGAATTCTGTTTTAAATCAACACAGTAAAATAATAAAATTTATTTCTTATTGAAGGCATGCAAATGTAAATTTGCTTTCCTGATATGCCATATATATATATAGTATTTTTGTTTCAGGACTTCACTTATCCTGTTAGCATCTAATTTTTTCATTTATAATATAAAGACAAAAAAAAATAGTGTTTTGGCTTTCTGTTATGATGACCTGAGTTATCTTCCTATTCCCCTTCCCAACACCTGCAGAACAAAGGAACTGGAACAAAACTGGGAGAGCCCATATGTTAAGGTTGTCTTCAAATGAGCTGATGTGATGTCTGTGTTATCAGTGCTTGTGTTAGAAGCATGGCTGGTAGAATTACGTATTTGTTTTACTTCTAGGGACAAAACTGGCACCAACAGAGAGCAAGTCATAGTTTTGACTTCATTGTATGTTGTATACACTTTGCACAGATGTTTAAAGACCAAAAAGCACCAAGCTTGTGAAGACTCAGGCATTTAGATGCTAAGATTTTTATGAAGTATCATCCTTTCCAGGAAAAAACCTCTACTGCAAAGCATATTAACAAGCTTGCTTACCAAAGGCACTCATAAATTACAAGAGACACTATGTGAAGTTTAAAGAATTGCCTTTAGTGAAGTTCAGCCATTTTAGTAAACAGAACAAACAAAGCCCTAGGGCAGGAAGTTCTGGCAGCAGATGAAACAGAAAGCAAACCAGCCTCCCTATCTGACCTGATATGAACCTATTGAAGTCAGTGGCAAGATTCCAGTTGCCTGTAGAAAGCATCCTTTATGGCATTTGTGTGTGCTAATACCCTCTAACCAACGCATTTGGATATTGCTGCTACAGCATGGATTTTTTTTCTTGTAACTCCTCTCTCTGGATGCACCTTCCCTGAGCAAACCACAGCAGCTTTTCCAAACATAACATTTATTGATTAGATAGAATTTAAGAATTTATAACTGTTGAATCAAAATACCTGGACAGCCTTAGCAACAACTTCCTCTGCAGGAGAAATAACCAGACTACTATCTGAAATCTATGAATAGTGTCTGCCTTCTTGAGAGACAATTTTAAACTCTCCTTGGCTTTCATAGCAGCTTGGAAGAAGACTGAGGAACTGAGACATTCACAGAGAGCAAAAAGTTTACTAGCATTTTTCCACATTCTCTGCAATAATACCTTCAAAGCTCACTGTTTCTTAGCATACCCCAAAATGTGCAAAAGATAATTTCCCATTTCCCAAACAAAGCAGGATGAGGTATCAACTACTACATCTAAAAACAGAGATTCTACTTAATTGTTATTTTCAAGTCCATGTTAAACCTGAACCAGAACCAGTAACAAAGTTGGACTTAAAAAAAAAAGATATGCTAGAGTTTTGGAGCAACTCAACAAAAATAATCATAACCTTTGTTTAATATAAGATGGCATAGAAGCAGAGCTGCTATTTGCTAGATTTGAGGGTCCTGCTACTTTTTCTAAGTGCTGTAAAATCTACACAGGAACTAGTTTTGTCATTGACTTCAATGGGACAAGCATCTGACAAAATTGACAAAGTAGCTGTGAACTACTGCAATAAAATTAAAAGTAATAATTTCTAAAAAAGGAAAATGGAAATAATTTTTCCCCTCTGAAACTCTCAGTATGATATAATTTTCAGTGTCCTTACCACAGGCAGTTTAAAAATCCCTATTTTTTTTTCTGCCTCTCATAAAAATGTCTAATATTCAAAAAATCTATATATGGAAAAAGAAATCTTGATATTCAAGGCACTCAATGTTGGTATAGGAAGAGAGCTTAGAAGCAGAATAGATTATTTCTTCTGTTACCATCTGTCTTAATATTCTTGCTGGAAACGTTCAAGGAACAAATTGTAAGCTTACTTGTAAAATCAAATCAGTCTAATTCTGTTGAAGTTAGTGGAATTGTGTAATTGATGATGGTAAAGATCTTTCTTGGTTTTTTTTTTTTTTTTTGAATGGCAGCTTATATTTCTTGCTGTTTATTTTTCATTCCTTACTGCTTTTGAAAGAAAAAGAAACAGACTTCTTCAAATACATCTACAATATGTAATTTACTTCTATAACTCAACTTTCTCAAGTTAAAGATACTTAAAAACCTTTATTTGTTTAAAAAGAAGTATAGATTGTGTATATATTTGTCATACTATGTACCTTAACACCTAATTTTCACATCGGAACTGAGCTTTGCTTACAGCTAAACCCATGTGCTGCCTTGATGAAGTACGTGGAGGGGTGAGGTAGAGAAAGAATAACAGAGGAGGACAGTAAAACACATACAAATTGTAGAAGTTAATTCTTTTTATTAACTCATGAGTTCACCTTTGATTTGAGGTTCTGATCCCTGCCCACTCCAATACACAGAGACCACCATTAATTCCTTGGTATAGCTGCAATGCTGAGAAATGCGTTGGCATTTGGGGGGGACTTTGCATGAGCATACATTTGGAGGCTTTTTGCATTACTTAATAATAAAAAGCAACTTCCAGAGAGTTGATTTGATATGCAGTATAGTACCTGCAAAAGGAATGTTTGAATTGTACATTCTTCTCTCTCTATCCCATAACATTTTTTTTGTAGTTTTGTTGTTGTTGTTTGATTTTTTTTTTTTTAGTCTAGTGTTTACACAACCAAAGCCCCATGCAGTTATCTGTGGTATTCACATTACTTGTGAAAATCTGTTATCCCTCTACCCGCATACATGCATTGGCTCATTCACATCAAAGTTCTGACACGTAAAGTGTTCTTACTTGCATTAAGCATGAGTTTAAGTTTCCTTTTCTCTTCTGCTTCTTCAAATAGCTGCTGTTTCACCAGGTCTTCATGTACTTCTATACATGTATGAGAATCTGTGACAGATCCAAAATAGTCAATGTCCCTCTGTGCTCGTTCAATTCTTGTTAGCAAATTCTGTACTTCACTTTTAAACTGAGCCTTATAATGGCTCAGTCCTGCCAGGCGTGACAGCACCGTCTTTGAAAAGCCTTGGAATTCTTCCACGTAATCCAGTATGTCTTGGTTGCATTTTTCCAGCCTCTTCTTGAGTTAGAACACAAGAAGAAAATACATGTATATATGTGTATATCTGGTATAGATTACAACCTCATTCATGATTGCCTTAAAACCCATGCTGCCCTCTCCTTTCTGGTCCCCCTGCCCCCCATCTGTTTCAAACGGATGCTCTGTTGCTGCATATCTACAGGAAGAGGACATGTTAGACTGGTACTAGCAGTCAAAGTTATGGGCAAAAAGTACACTTTTTCTTCTTGGTGTGGTGACTGACAGCCAGATGCTTTGTTTTGCTACCTAAAGAGGCAAAAGTGCTCTGGTGAAAACAGCCAGAGATACTTAAGGGCACATCATCTCTGATTACTTGCTTTCCAGAAACTTCTCAGAACCCCTCCTGTAGGACCAATGTTGAAGCAGTCTCAAAAAGTTTTCTGCAGGAAATCTACAAAAATCAACATTTCACATAAATAAATCTCTTTTGATCAAGACAGTATCTATTGTGGCTACTTTTCATATATTTAAGATGGAAAATGGAAATAATGATATTCCTATATTTCAGAAGTTTTTTTGTTTTGTTTTGTTTTTGTTTTTGTTTGCTTGTTTGTTTTTTTAATTTTGTTTTATTTTTCTAATTCTTGGCTGTATTTAAAAAAAAAACAAAACCAAACCAACAAACACAAACAGATGTTTCTTTGTACCTTTGTACCTTGAGCCAAACTGACAATGTTTTGAAAGGTGAGGAAAGTGATTTCTCTGTTGTAATGCTGCTGCTTCTGTAAAGAACATAGATAGCCTGGAAATAGAAGCTCGGCTGCCACTTTGGGAAGATGAGGAAATTGAGACACTATTTAAGCCCAAACACACAATCATACACAATCATAGTAGATCTAATTGCTAGATGGGTGTTCTCATTTGGTGCTTTATGCACAGATTTCTAGTTTGTGGTGTCAAGGTTGTGTTTGGCTGGTGGTTGTCTGAGTTCAGTGAAGGATTAGTGCAGTATGCATGTCTTCCATGTAAATTTGGTGGCGGTGGTCTGTTTGGCGAGGTGTGATGTCTCTGTGACACCCCTTCAACCCCCATTTATACATGACTATGAGTCCTCGGGAAGCTCTTTAGTTGCTTCCTACAAAAACTTTAAGTGTTTTCAAGTGTTCTCTTCAGTATCTGCCTCACCCTTTTTCCTGCTCTTTGTTTGGTGCCCCTTGCACCAAATGCCACGGGAAGAACTGCATGATTTTTAATAGGTGCCTAATGAACGGAAATTACCATGTGAAGATATTCCTACAGTGACTGAGAAACTTTAAATCTCAGTCGACACAACGGGAACAGAATGCCAGGCTAATCCTTCAGTTCCTTCTGTGTTGTGAAGTTAAGACCAGTGAGAGCTTTTTACAAAGAATGTGAGATCAGGCAAGTTAAAATTTCTTTAAAGTCTGCCAATGCAAGACAGAAGTGAAGGACACATTAATGATTTAAGGTAAACTGTGTATGATGACAGTATGTCAATACTGAAAAGCTATATTGCAGTACTGGCAGTTTTTTACAGCAGAAAAAGAAACAGTTACTGGTACTTTTACATCATTGAAAGCAAATACCAGTTTCAGTCTCCCAGCTGTAAGGGGATTATTTCAGCTTCTAGTTAAAGTGCAGATATGCTGCTAGTTTGTAGAAATGTGTCTTAAACTACTCTTCCAGGTGGCTTTATCTGTACATAATAAAAACACCTGACACGTTCTATCTCCTTGTTAATACTTGGCAGCACTTCTACTGGTGACAACATGGTTATCCTCTTCCCTGGGAAGGACTGTGGCAGTACTATAAACATTTGCGTATTTAGCTAAATTCACGGAAGTTGTAAAAAAATACAAGTGATAGCAGAATAAAAATATAACATTATGAAAATTATATCCTGCAGTAAATAGTAATATGGTAATTAGGAATCCTTTTAGTTAAATTTTTTAGCTATAATTTAGTTATTTGAAAAAGCTGAAAAATTATCTTCCTGATATTGTTCATTATAGGAACTGTTCTGTGTTCACACCAGAAGCACACTCACACTGATTTTCCAGCCCCTTTGCACTCAGGCAGCGTTACAGAACGACACAGGCAGCACATACCTCTAAGGACTGGAAACGCCGGTCAAGGTAGCTGAGCAGTGCTGCGTCTTGCATCATATTCTGTGCCTCTCCCGTGGCGCTTGTCAGCAATGCAACTAATAAAAATTGGAATTGCAGGACTACCATTGTTTCAGAAAATTATGGAGCAAAAAAGTAGTGAATTAATTGTTTATATATGCATGTAAAGGGCAATCCCAAACACCACTGCCAGTCCAGGGTTAAACAGGTGTCTGATGCCGCAGTGGGAAAAAGTAATGCTAAAAATTTAAAAATACTGAAGCTGCAAGTATTAAAAAGACTTAAAATGTCTGTTGCAGTTCATCATTAAAAACATTTAAGTTGTGGAAGAGGAACTGAATGTGTTTATTTCTCGAAGCCAGATGACTGCTTTCCAGTTTGTGATCCTATGATCAGTCCCAGATGTTCAGTACTGAGTCACATAAAGCCTGTAAGCCAAATTTTATTAAATAAAAATGAAAATAATTTATTTTCCCCTCCTTTCTCCTCCCATCTGCTTTCCCGTGTGACCAGCGCTGTGCAGTGTGTACTTGATATAAGTCGGCATAGATTCAAAGTCAGTGGAGCAATGGTTTTCCTTTTGCAGGGAGATCTGATGCATTATGTCTGTAACTATTTCAACAACGACAGCTGTTACTGTAAAACAGTCTAAAACATTTGTTTTCCTTTCCAGTATTCAGCCTATTTACAATAGGACTGAAAATAATAGATAAAATTATTCTTTTTTAATGATTTTTCCTTTCTCTTCCCATCTTCTCTTGTCGGTACTGTTCCAGTTAAAATCAATATCCTTAACAGTTCTGTGTCAATTTAATGGAATCCTCTTCTTTCACAATAATGATCCTACTTAGGATGACTTAAAAAATAGTTATAGTTAGCTTACATGAGTTTGTTGCATTTGAGGCAATTTTTTTTTCCCCATGATTTCCATGACTGAATGCCTTGTCTAGAAGTATTCATGGCTATGTTGACATTGTGTTCACTAGGAAACCATGTGCTAGGATGTTAGAAAGCTTCCTTTGTATCTGCAGCCAAACTGAATGTCTCTGTTTCTCAGAATTCTCCACCTCTTCCCGTTTTTTTTTTCTTTCTCTACAGTTTTTTTCCCCTCAATTTACACTGCTTTCCTTTCCTTTTCTTTCTGACTGCCTTGTCGCACACACTGCTTGTGTAAGCATGTGACTTACGACAGAATGCACAAAAATGTGTCACAGTAGGCAGACTTTTACCTCAATTTGCTTGATTGTTGTGAGGTGTGGTTACGTGTGCTTTATAGCCAAACTTCACAGAAGGGCACAGATAAGTATTTTTCTTTCAATATTGCTTCATCTTAAGACGCATAAACAATTTGCCAGCTCCTATTTACAGGTGAAGTCAGTGATGCACAGAGAGGGTAATACTTGGTACTCCACTCCAGTGTCATTTCACTTCACTCCAGAACTCCTGCCTGGAGGGCAGAAAGCTTATATACCTGGATCCTTGATGAATTATGCACTGAGAACAGACACCCTAGGAAGTGTATAGTCTCCCTTGTTTATGTCCTGTGGAACATTTTGATGAAGTACACTGTCTTCTTTTCCACAAAATCACCAGCTTCAACACTGGGGACTAACTCAGAGATTCCTTTTCAAATCTCCTAGGTGACCCTGGGATCCTTCAGAATTTTTCTCTGAGTTTAGTATCACCATACTGTTAAGGTAGTGATCAGGAGATGAAGACTATGGGATTCAATAGGTCAATTTCTTCATTAAGTAGAGGGAATAATCATATATCTGTGTAAAACAAAATCTGTCATGATTTGCCTGCAGTTTGGAACATGCTTGACTAAAATTATAACTGTAAGTCCTATCTTAAGGTATGAAATAGTTACTTTATGACTACTAGTATTGCTTTGAATTGCAATCTGTAGTCTAGGTTGCCGTCTAAAATAAGGAAGTAGCTTCTTTGGAGAATTTTGTTTGGGTATGTCAGAGCACCACTCATAGCAGAACTCCTTACTGAAAGTTTTTCCTTAGAAGGAGTATTATAGGTGGTGTCTAAATTTTTGATAATTACAGAAAATTCTTGTGACTTCAATAAATGAAGAATGCCAATTATTAATTTCAGAACAACCTTATTTCTGTTTGAGTCCAGTCCACCTAAGCAAATGAAATAGCTAAGCAAAATATTACAAACTTAACTATCAAGACAGCATAATTAAAAGTCAGGATATAGAATCACAGAATCATAGAA
>NW_008631727.1:0-3702 GCF_000691845.1 Merops nubicus
TTAATGTGTATAAATAGATAAGGGCTGAGTTTTAAGAAGAAAGGGGCACCTCTTTTCACTTAGGCCCTGCAATAGGGCGAGGGGTAATGGACACAAGCTGGAGCACAGGAAGTTCCACCTCAACATGAGGAAGAACTTCTTTACTGTAAGGGTTCCAGAGCACTGGAACAGGCTCCCCAGGGAGGTTGTGGAGTCTCCTACCCTGGAGACTTTCAAGACCCATCTGGATATGTTCCTGCGTGACCTGGCCTAGACTAGGTGTTCCTGCTCTGGCAGGGGAGTTGGACGCGATGATCTCTGGAGGTCCCTTCCAACCCCTAACATTCTGTGGTTCTGTGATTTTGGGAGAAGTGTTGCTAGATTTTAATAGTCATACTAAATTGCTTTATATGAGACTTTACAGGGCAATATTTTCAGTATTTTACCTTTCTTCATTTAGTTGAATAGTTTTTTTGCTTGTTCTCATTTATTTCATCACTGAACAGAGAAGTTTTCATTCACTTAGCAATAAACCTTCACTGTTTTCCCTGAGAGGTTAATTTAGAACACATCAATATGTATAGAACTTATTTTTTCCTGGTTAAATTTCCTGAAATAACTTTCTCTCTGCATTGCGATATCTGTTTTTCTGGATTTACTGCATTCATAACTATTTTCTCAGAATTGTGAATATGAAAAAATAATTTAACAAACAATTTTATCTGGTCCCCGTCCATGTCGTACTCTTTCTTTCCGTCATTCCCAGTGATTGTGCCACTAAGGCTAGCAAGACTGAAAGAGCCTCTCGTTTCAAAACCCATGCCATCATCTCCACAACACCTCAGCCACAATCTGATCACTCCCAAGAGCAACCCCATTGTTCTGCCACATGCCCTTCTGCTTCCTGGTTTTCCACAGCACTCGGGCACACCTACACCCCATGGGTCCACACGATGCCTGGTACTTAGGAGGCTCACTGACTCTCAGTGCCCACAGTGGGCATGTAACAGGCGCATTTTGTGATTAACGTAGAGGTTAACAAAGAGCACTAATGTTCTAGGGGGCTGTGAGTGAAACGGTGGGGACTTCTCCAGTGACAGAAATATCTTGTGTTGCCTGGCCTCTGGCATAGACAAGGTACAGGTGCTCCTCAGCAAGGTGTTGTTGCTCCAGGTCTATTGTAGGTACTGCTCATCCTTTCCCAGGAATTCATTGCTGTATGGTATGCTCTCCACTGTTTGGGTTAATGATGGAGGGATGATCTGAGTAGGCAAGGTTTTCTGGTTGAAAACAGTCTGCCTCTTGCTCTTCGCATGAGCTCTTAATAATTTTCTAATCTCAATAAATTCCAGCCCCCGGTAAGTGACTGAGAAATGTTTGCCAACATGCTGTTTGCAGTGGAGGCAATGCAGGCTTGACTCCTGCAACAGGAATGACCGTGGGGACCAGATGCAACTGCAGTCCAGGTCCCTCTCCTCTTTGCTGGAACGGGGATTGGCGGCTAAAGGCGGATGCTTATCAAAACACCCATTACCAAAAGAAAACTGGCTTTTAGTCTACATGTGTTTCTTGCTAATGAGGAACTATGTGCTTCTATCTTTTCCCTTGATAATGAAAAGTTGATTTATTTTTCCTAATTAATGCACAGCTTTTTGGATTAAAAGAAGGCTACTCAGTGTTCTCCTCTTGCCAAGAACTTAAAATCCTAATTAGAGAGGCCTCTTAGGACTTGGTTGTTTCCTACCTGCACTGCCATTATCCTGATAAAATCTGTAACATGGTCAAGAATAGCCTCTGCTGTATGCTCAGGACTTCAAAGAACTCTTTGTAAAGCAAGATATGTTTTCCCAGCTTCACTTTGGGCATTTTTATTTCTTCTGGGATTTCATGATAGCCCTTACAGGTTGTCCAGTCTGATTCAGCACTTGCCTGTGATCTACATATTCCCCACCTCATCCACCCCAACACTGATCTTTCTCTAGATACATTTCAGATGCCCTTGCCAATACTGTATCTCTGTACACGCTCTTACCCCACAGAGAGACAAAGCATGGCAGTGCGTTTTGCACAGCTGTCACCAGTTACTGCAGTTACTGCTGTTCTTCATTAAGCAAAAAGATGACTTGAGTCTGGGGAGGAGAAAGCATTTTGGTTGAGGTCTCAAAGGAATTGAGTATGTTGTAAGCATAGTGATGATTTGGGCTATGCAGTAGAAAGTTTTGGCATGTTTTTGGGAGGCATCTGAGAATACCGGTTATGCAGACTGTTTTTTTTGAGCGTAACTAAGAGGCACCGGGAAGATGGGACACCTTCCAGGGTTTCATTCCTCATGGACAGCCAGAGTCTACTGGAAAGCAATCTAGTGGTTTGACAGTATGGACAAACAGGGACTGGCAAAGGAATGGGACAAATTAGCTCTTTCTCAGAGCACTGGTAGCAAGACCTTGAACCTATAGCCATAATGAAATCCCTACCATGGTACAGTATGAGTAAATCAATCAATAAATCAGCACTTCCCCACAAATCCAAACCAGTGTTCTCCTTTTAGGCAGTAAATTAGCTCCTATACAGGCTGTTGGCAATTCCCTATGGAGTAAAAGAGGGGGATATATTGTACCATAATTATTTTGTCAGCAAAGGAAAACTAGGTATGTTGATGTGTGGATTGAGAGGAACACTACTTTGATTTTCAGTGCAGTCAGTCATCTGCTCCTATCGTTAAGCTAATTTAATGTGTACCATTTATGCAACCTTTTCAGCTTTTTTCCTTGATAAACGTATCTGATAGTCCAGAATGAAGTGATATCTTTGGATTGACTGTTTAGCAGAAACATAAGGCATTTCTTCCAAGGTGATCTACTTTTTACTTTTTTTTTTTTTTTTTTTAAAAAAAAGTTAAGCTTTAAAGATGTGGAATTTTATGTTATAGCAATTTGGAAAGGCTTAAGATTGCTATCTTTTAATTTCAACTTAATCAGAACATGTTTCCTGCAGAACTTTAAATGATCAGCATCATGGGTTAACTGCAAAGGATATTTTGCCACAGCATTACATCACCTCTCAACGTGTCACCTCTGCAACAGGAGAAGAAAAGATCATTTTCTCTTTTCAGTTTGTTTAGCCAGCTCATGAAAATTTCTAGTAGATCTTTTGTTACATGCAGTGCCTAGGAACAACCAGTTTAATTATTTAACTCTAAGTATTATTTCTGCGGTTAATCAATGAGTTCCAGTATAAAAGATATTTTTCTTTCTCCCTTAGATATTTGACACATTGTGGATGGCTTTGCTTAGCTAACATTTACCTAAAAAATAGGTCCTTGCATTTTTAATTAGCTCACAGTTTCTGTCTGCATATAGTTTCATAGAAACCACAAATTAAACTGTTACTTAGTACACCTTTGTTAACCCAAAGATATTTGTGAATAAAGCAAAGGAAAGACACAGTTAAAATAGGCTGACAACCAAGATGTAAGACATGAACTAATAATAAAGCAACCTCTTTAGATGTAAAACAAAAAATACCAATAAGCCCAAAGCCAAATGCAAAGCATCAAAGGTGAAAAGGAAGCAAGTAAAGAAAATTCAGTGCAATGCAAAATCAAGTGAGAATGAAGACTAAGTAAGATTAAAAATATATGATTACATAGTGATAGAGAACGACATAAAAACAGATTAGCTGGCCTGAAGTCAACACCACAGAATCACAGAATCATAGAATCAT
>NW_008631728.1:0-931 GCF_000691845.1 Merops nubicus
TTGCTCCTGGACACAGAGGAGGTGCTCCTTGAATACTGACCAGCTGTCTTGGGCCCCTCTTCCCTCTAGGGCTTCATCCCACGAGACTTGGGCCAGCAGATCCCTGAAGCGATCAAAGTCTGCACGCCCAAAGTCCAGGGTCGTAAGCCTAGAATACATTCTTCTGGCTGCCCTGAGGATCTTAAATTCCACTGCTTCATGGTCGCTGCAGCCAAGGCTGTCCCTGAGCCTCACATTGGTCACCAGCCCTTCCCTGTTGGTGAGAACAAGGTCCAGCATAGCACCTTTTCTGCACCTTTCCTCTTGGAACCAACCACTTGGACACTGCTGACTCGTGTTCAGCCAGCTGTCAATCAACACCCCTAGGTCCCTTCCTGACAAGTCGCTTTCCATCCACTCCTCAAGTCTAGAGCTTTGGATGGGGTTGCTGAGGCCCAAGTGCAGGACTCGACACTTGGCCTTGTTAAGGCTCATACAAGTGACCATGGCCCATTGGTCCAGCCCATCCAGGTCCCTCTGAAGGGCCTCCCTACCCTCAAGCAGACCAACACACCAACCTAACTTGGTGTCATCTGCAAACTTACTGAGGGTGCTCTCAATCTCCTCATCAGGATCCTTGATAAAGATGTTAAAAGAGGAGCGGCCTCAGCACTGAGCCTTGAGGAACACAGCTTTAGTTAAAATCCAAGTAAAAAAAGCAGAATAAGTGCATCCAGTTGTGAGGTAGCTAAGGAGGTATGAACGTCAAAGGTAACTGAAGAAAGTTTAGCTATTCTATTTATCTCAAATTGGAAAGTAGTGCTTCAAGTGGCACTTCTGAAATCCAAAGACAACTCCTGTCTTTTGTAGGTAGGCAGGTTGAGTTTTTGTGGTTTTTTTTTTTTTTTTTTTTTTTTTTTTTTTTTTTTTTTTTGTTTTTTTTTTTTTTTTT
>NW_008631728.1:962-16291 GCF_000691845.1 Merops nubicus
TTTTGGTTTGGATTGACATTGGGGTTTTTTTTGTGTTTTTTTTTTGTTTGTTTGTTTTTTAAATTTTGCTTGGGACAACTGAACTAATGAGTTGTTTCTGTTAAACACCATATAAATATCAACTAGTGAAAGTCAGCTTTAGTATGAAAATCAAGCACAATATATTTCTTTACCTCACCTATTCAGCAAAATTACCTTTATTTAACAGATATAAAATGCTTTTCTAAGTAACAATTCTTAATAGATGAAATCAAGGTCCTGATTTAATAATGACATTAATAAAATGTAAATATTAAAAATCCATACAAATAAATGCAGAGATTTGTAATCATTTCCATTAATGCACACAATGTATATTCTGTATTACAGAAACATGTTAATTTTTACTGCAATTCAAAATGTCTCAGTGGTTATGAAAATGCACAAAAATTATCCCCTGCAGTCAAAATAAAAATAAAATTTTTTGAAAAAAATCAAACTAGCCACAGTGAAAGCTTTTCACTTAATTTAGCTCTTTTTAAAAACACATCAAAACCAATGATATACCGATATCCATACACCTTAAAGATCTGTGAACATCTTTCAAAAGATCTTTTCTGAAAAAAACTTAGCAAGTAGCTCACTACATGACATCAAAATATCTGCATGTTTTAGAAGGCCATTAAATTAGTGAAACAGATCCTACAGATTGCTTTTTAAACTTAGTAATTCTAAACAAAGAGAAACATATTTTGTGTCTCCTCCATTATGATAATCCATTTCAGCACAGACTTATAACAATTATTTGCTCCTTTTATTGCCTTCACACTGTTCTGAAGCATAGAAATTTTAATAAACATGGAATTTTGAATTACAAGAAAGCCATTTATAGAAGTAAACTATTCAAAGTTTAACAACTCACATGTTCTTATTTCATCAGTTATAACTAATTACATTTTATTTGTGGGGGTCATTATGGGTCATACAAAGGCTCTGGATTTTATTTCAGTTGAAAATGCAGAACACAAGAGAACCAAAAAACATGTAGAAAGTTGCCAATTTGCAAAGCAAATGTCTGCTGATGGACCTCTCAACTCGAGAAAATACATAATGAAACACCTCAAATGTAAAACTTAACACTTTCCCAGTATCAGCACAAGAATTCAACTAACCCAGACACAAATCATAGACTTGAAATTTATTGTCCTCTGACATTAGAACAGGTCATTTTAAGTCTATTGCCCTGAGGTTCTGAAATTTGAAAATCACCACTAATAGAAAGAGTAGTCAGCAATGTACATTATCAAACAGCACACACTGTGTACCCCCCTTTTTGCTTGCTATTATGGCTTTTGCTTCTTATCCTCTGCTACCAGATCTCTGTTCCAGCTTTCTTCATCAAGATGCTGAATGATGCAGTACAGGCATATTCGAGATCATCATGAGTTTCTCTTACATGTCAATTAAATTCTCCCCTTCCTACTACAAATCTCTGATCTCAAAACCAAGAATGCATTTCCTACTTTTCAACGGTATTTAATTTCAAACAGCACAGATCTTAATATGCTTCTCCACCCTAAAGGAAATATGATCTTAAAAGGACTTAACACTTGAGGGAGACAGGGCAATGACGATGGTCAAGATCATAAAATTGCTATTAAAGTACAAGTTGTATATTTACTTTCTACGTGACCAATCTAATTTATACATCCTGTAACAACCCACACCTAGATATAAATACCGTAATTTTTACAGATCTATTCTGAGGCTCACCTACTGGTTGCTGCAACTTTAAGCATGTTTTAGGAAAACAGAAAACCAAAACAAAGCAAGAAAGAACAGCTTTTGCATTACAATGAGGAAATTTCTACTGTAGACAATTGTGATCACTATTTTTTCTAAAAAATATATATATGTGGGTGGGAAGGAAGCAAAAAAGAATCACGTTTTTCTTAGACTGGCAAAGGGTCAAGCAAAGTCAATGATCGTGCCCAAGCACTGTTTAGGAGGCCATCCCAAATAGAGGAAACATGACGGTGGTCCTGTATGAACAATACTTTCCAAACGGGGTTTATGAACTAACTCCAAGGTTAGGAAATGTAATTTTCTTTGGAAGAAACTTGAAGTAATGGATACACTTATTCAAGAGTTGTTCTTCTGGAAACAAACTCAAGATTAACAGAAAAAAGCATCACAGTGTCTAGTCAGCTTCTGAACTCTCAAACTCAAATAGCAGCACAAGATCCTTCCAGTGTTAATGGGTGCACTCCACTAATTTTCTTCTTAATAACTATAAGCTATTTCAAATAAAGAAATTATACACAGACTGAAAATCAGCATCAACCGTTATTAGCGGAGCAATGCTTTGCAAAAAAAGAAACTAACTCCCTTGGAATACAAGTAGGTACAACCCCATAAAGCAAACATCACATATTTACCTTTCTTCCTCATGTACTCATGTGTTTATCTTACCAGTTAGAACACAAGAAAAAAAAATGCCCACCTTTTTTTCTTATCGGCTTTATTCTGAATCAAGTCCTTTGAATAACTATGGCCACTAGATGGCAACGAAGCCCTACAAGAAACAAGTTTTAACTCTGGTTCTGGGACAACAAGGCAGAACAACTGAAGTGCTCTTTTTAAATTCGAACACAGATAAAAACTTTGGAAAACTAAGACTTAAAGAACAAAGAAAGAAATTTTGAAGGTGAGGCAATTTTAGGTTGGATTAAAACTACCAAATATGAAAAAAGAGCTTAGAAATTCACAATTTGAATTAACTTTCTTGGGTGTCAGTCTCTTACCCTTCAGATACAGTCAACTAGAGCCTCAGGGCTTTTTACTTCGTATTTATAATCCCAGGAATTTATGTATAGGGGAGATTAACTGTACATTTTCTACCCAATATTGTAACCCATAAGTATCCTTTCATTTCTGGTTTTCAGAGGATTAAAGGAAGTGATTTGGATATGTATAAACTAACTGCTGGAAACAGGTTCTTTCATTATTAAAACATTTCTAATGTAAATAGGAATGTAAATTTGTGGAAGAGTCTGTCTTCGAGGTAACTATAAAGAGGAAAAGAGCAAATCACCTCCCCAGAATCAGTAATTTAGGTAAAATAATTTCCAGTATTACTGATGGGAAATAAGGTAGGACAATGTTTGGTGGAACAAATGAAAACACTCTTCCTTCGACCTTTGATTAACAGAGCCTACGTCTCTTTTTTCTTTAACCACAAAACTAAAGTAAGACTGAGTAGGAGGTAAAAATCCTCCTAAAGTATTAATGTGACCTACAGTAAAAAGAAAATTACATTAAGAGTGAAAGACAGCTGTGTCTGGTTCTTCCGAGCTTGTTCAGAATTTTCAGTTCAAGACATAAAAGTTCAAGTTCAAGTGGAAAATCATGTAGGATGTAGTTTTCTCACTGGATTTACAACACATTCACTTAATGCCTCTTCTCTGTGCCATGAGCAGACTGGCAATTGCTTGCTGAATGAGCAGTAAAAAAACATAGGGCATACTTCCGTGAGGTAAACACCTAGCAAATTGATCTAAAAACCACATGGAATCTGCTAGGGACAAGCTCTGTGAACTCTTTCATTACTGGAAGTATAACAACCAGGAATGTCTTTCCTGGACAAAACCTATTCCGCACTCATTAGAGCCGTATGATGAGATGCAGATGCAGTGCTTCCTACCTGCTAATGTAAAGTACAGTGACTGAACCAGGACAACATTTTGGGATACCAAGTCTGTGAAAATAATTCATGTGTTTTATGTGTCTCTACAACAATCTGTTGTGGACTCTTAGTTTCTCAAAAAAGGCTCTTGTGATGCTCCTCCTATGCACCTTCCAAGAATTTGTGATGAATATAATTAAAACAATGGGCAGTTTTAAATTAAGTTAACATTGGGACAGATACCAGCCAGGAAAGGTCAAATGATCAATCCAAAAACTAAAGGGTATCTCCATAGTGCCTTCTTACACTGTAATTTCATGGGCCATTCAAGTGAGGAAAGACCATGATACTACCAACCTCGTGTTAAACTCCAGGCTTGGCAATTCAGTACAGTAAACAGAAGCAAGCTGTTACTCATCTGTTCCAACAGACCAATTGGAAACGGAACATTTTTCCACAGCAAGAAAACCAAGCTGAGATTTGTCTAAGGATGCTCCCCTTTATTCCAAATGACTTGAAGGGAAGAACAAGATAATTTTAGCGGTTTCTGAGTCCTGACTGCAACAGAAAGTGGACCAGGTTGAGTCTTTGGGACCACCTGGAATATTATTTTAAACTGGACAATCACCAGAGACAATGGTATTTCTTCAGCCCCTTCAGGACAATCAATACAAAGAAACTATGGTAATTCAAGTAGATAAACTATTTTAACCAAACTTGCCAGGAAGCAAGGGGTAGAAAGCAGAATAGAAGCAGCTCATATCATTTCTATCTAGTTCCAAGGCAATCAGGGTTTGCTTTCACCATCCAAGTCATGCCTGTGTTCATCTTACAGAAATCTTGGCCTTCAGAAGGATTTAGAAGTGTCCACCAGCTAGCTTTCTTCGCTCAGGGCGATGTTAGCAGGAAGTTTTTTCCTTTGTACCTGTTTCTCAGTCCCAAGTTGATCAAGGCAGGAAGTATGTTTGTCAGTTACCTGCATTGTTCTGAGCCTGAAACTGCTTGTCAGTCTTTTTTACTTCTTAGGAGTTGAAAGAGCTAACAACATCCACTAAAGAATTCAATACCACAACAAAACTGAAAAAAACATGAGGTGCTGGAGTGTTAAGGATCAAGTAGTGGAGCTATGGGGTAAGCCCTGGCAAAGGCTACACTCTCAATACAAAGAGAATTAACCAGAGGGCAGGCACACTCAGTTCAATGAGGGGAAATACTAAAGCAGAAATTACAGGAGCTCCTTCGCTAACAGACATAAACCAAAAAGCAGCTAGACCATTCTCAGGCTAATCAGTAGCGACAATGTTTAGACGTAATCCACAAATACCAACCCCGCTCAGAATGCAAAACACTTCAGCCCTTTCAACTGCTGAATGTTCACACTGCTCAGATTCTGAAGAGAGAAGTCTCCGTGAACAGTAAATATCAAAAAAAAAATATAGGAAGCACAAGACAAACACTCACATTCATGAGGACTAAACATCACCTGAATGCTTCTCAAAGATGACAACCATGCAACAGGAAACATTAGGCAGAAAGTTTGAATTCAGCTGAAGTCCATCCTTGAGCTTCTTACCTCCTGGCTTCTTTGTTAAACTGAATAGTAACTTTGGGAAGAGCAAGACTAATAAAAAGAGTCTGCTCAAAAAAGAAAGAAGCTTTCTTTCATTACTGTTATTTAGGGAGAAATAGCAAGAATACTCTCAAATAAACCCAGAAAGTCTCCATCTATGTGGGAAGAACCTGGAACCATGTTTCTGTGAGGCCTATTTAAACCAGACCACACTACGTGAGATCTGCGCCGTCCACACTGAGTTTTCGGCAGAGTATTACACCATCTACTAAGCCTCACCAAAACACTGAGAAGTAGTTACTATGCTAACCTTCCAATTAGGCCACGCAAATGATAAGTATTTTCCATGGCCTCGCAATGAACAAGGTTTAAAGACTGTAACAAAAGGAAGAAGCTTGTTTAGCGTTTTTTTAGGTTCTATATTTACTGTAAAGACGTGCCAAATTTCATTATTTAATTTTTTAATTTGAATTACATGCTACAAAGATAGTGCAATTTAATTTATTCTTTATGGATCAAAAGTTAACCAGATTACATCCACGCCATAACGAAGTCCCATGGAAAAAATGAAAAAAAAAAAAAAAAGCAGATGTATGCAAAACAATTCACTCTAGAAATGGTATTTAATGTAAAAATGGTGAAAACATGAATGACTAGTTGCATAAAGCAGCCCTAAACCTTTACTCATTTTGTTCAGTCCAGCGACATAAAGAACCAAAGGGCACACTCTGCTATGAATAAACCAGAAACAATTAAAATAACACAGAAAAAAAAAGCAGCTAACTCACCATTCGGTTTCACTTAGTACCCTATGGTAGGCATGGATCCGAGGATTTAGTAACTGGCATTTTTCTTCACACTGATAAACAGCAGGACGTCATTACTGATGCTAACAGTCTGGGAACTAGCAGAACAGTCCCAGAGACTATCTAAATGGTGCATTAAAATGTAAGAAAAATTAAAATATTTAAACTGAAAAATTAAATCTTAGTATATATTCCAAAGTTTCATTTCATACCCATACCAGAATGGGTATCATTTCACCATATTATAACAAATAGCAATCATTTTCATTCCTACTCTTCTGCAAAGTGGTGAAATTCTCTACATCCATTTGACATGCTTCCATTTTTTTAAGAAGTGAATCTGAGATACCTTTTATGGACCAATGCAGTTGCACTGAGATAGGCAACTGAATGGCACCTCACAAAATTTGAAGTGGTAAAAGAATACCTGATTTGAGTTAGCAATCTTTTCAAGCTCTGAGAGCTAAGGACTAGTTTACCAAACATTACCAGTACTTAGGTAAACCATGTGCCACAGCATCAAGTGAAGCAGACACATGTATTCAAAGCAACAGGAACTTATGGCAATGTCATGAAACGCACGCAGGAGCTTCCAGAAACTGTTAGCAAATAACAGTTTGAAGCTTTGCCTTGTATTCTTCAGAACACTTATGTAAGTTTTTTGCCAACAGTAATGGAATTTTTAATAGTCAAAATAACAGACTTAATATTTTTATTTTCTCCCTTCTTCTGATGCAGTTTGTTCTCCAAAGCAATGATATGCAGGACAGCTTTGCAAAATGTTCCTGCCCTGGCCCCAGCAGAACAAACTGACTGAAGTTACAGATAAAGTGACTTCCTAAACAGTGTCTTATCTGCATGCACACCCCTCATTTTTTGGGAGTAATATGCTTAACTCATCTGCAGTGATGAGTTAACCATGCAAATCTTAAATGACAGTACAATGTGAGAAGATAACAATAGAGGTCCCCATATTGTCATGATAAATCTTTTTGGCTTTTGAGTTTTCTGCCAAGGGTTAAAGCTATCATTTACTGCTAGCAAGGCTTTGCATTGCAACCCTTTTCCATTTAAACATGACAGTGAGCAAGAGGGCTGGTGTAGTTTGACAGCAGTTAAACAGCACACTTGTCTGCTTCCACCTCACTCCTCCTTCCTCTTTCACTGACTTCTCAGTTGATCCTCATCAAGAAATTCAGAAAGATCTAAAAAGCACTCTGAGTGAACAATTCCATGCAGCTGCAGAGCCTGGATGCTGCCCAAAAGAAAGGACTTGAGACACTGGCTAACAGAAAAGCAGGACACATTGAAGGACAAGTACTCAGGCACAGAATCCTGAAGAACAGCTGAAAATACAGTCTGCAGCTCTGTGGTTTACAGACATTAGGAAGTGTGATCTAGATTGATAGCAACGAATAGAACTTTGCAGGCTTAATTTAAGCATTCCTGTTCTCTGACGCTTTCACACACGAATATGTTAGAATCCCAAACCTCAGAAAACTGTAAAAACAATGATGTAACAGGTTTACAGAACAGTGGCAAAAGAAGGGTTAAAACTTCAAAACCATTAACATGCTGCATGTGCGATGTCCTGTGGTGAACAAATACTAATAACACAAAGCATCTGAAAGCTAACCAAATACCGCACTACTTATTTTAGTGAAATTTAAGGTAGAAAAGTATAATTTGTACTTAAAGAAAATTCTATTTCATCATAAGAGGATTGGAAATCTGCATATGACCATCTTACTTGCTTCTACTAGATATGCAATAAAAACACCACATAGAGAAGACTGCAGGAAACTTACCTTTGCCTAAAAAGCGTTGATCCTCATGTCTTCCCGTAGATTCTGTCCCTTAGTAAACTACCTATCATTGTAACTTGTACTGTCTTGACTTTTGTGAGAGAATGTTTATCATAAATAAGGTTATGATTTACCCATCATTGTTTTTAAAGCTATTACAGATCTGATTCACAAAAAAAAAAAAATCTTACTGAGGCTAGCATTACCTTTCACATTAAACTGAAATTACTCAGAAAAAAACCCTCTACAAATAGTCACCATTAATCACCTTGTTTACTCCAGATTTAATATGAAAGTCTCTTCCATATGGAACAGCTCTTAAAATTAGAGCCATTTTAGTTCAATGGAAGAAAAACTCCACCCACAGATAGAGAACCTGCTGGTAGAAACAGGCACCACTACATTGAATGCCCCAGGTTGGCAGCATTTGTTACATATTTAAATGATTTATGAGAACACATTTTGGTTTATGTTTCTTCAGACTGCAGTATAACGTGAGGAGTTCTGTCATGCACTATGCACAACACAACAGCTGGGAAGTGTAGAGGGAAACCAGGAAAGAACAGGGACTTACCTTTTTTCATTTCCATATGATTTCTGTGCTACTTTCGCATGGAGTATTAGCACTGTTTGATCACCTCGCTCCTTTAGGTAATTTCGCATTGCTTCCCTAAAAATTAAGAGACAAAGTAAGCTTTGAAAGTTCTTTTGGTGTGTTTATAATTATACCAGTACAATGACAGCTTTAGAACAAAAAAAAAAAAAAAAAATTTGAAAAAAACAAACAAACCATTAATAGGGTCAAGATGAGCTTGTTTTCTTTCCCAATATAATTACACACAGAAAAGAAGGAACTATCTTACACGAAGCTAGCAGTAGGGGTCTGTGCTGGTTTACAATTAATACATTCTCCAGAAGAAAACTGCTAGTGATGTAAAATCGTATCGATGCAAATCACTATACCATGTTCAAAGCTCAGTTTTATGAAGTACCATGCCACAAATGTTTGAACACACTTTATTAATTCAATATTGTCTCCTTAACTGATTTCTCCCATGATAATGACAAATTGTTCTGAAATTTTGTTTAAGCTATTAAATCAATGAATTGTTTATATAAATAAAGTGTTCTTTTGGTTGTGAATATATTAAGAAAAAGTTAAATTTTTCTGCTTATTGTTTCATCTAGTTTTCTAAAGAAAGCCTCTACTTCCTGCATAAAATCAAGCAAAAAAAAAAAAAAAATAATTAGATTTTCTATTCTTCATCATCACTATAATGACAGACATCATACAAAAGCTGCAATTGCCTCAAACACACCACCAGCAATTCCTTGAGAGAACAGAACAACACACCCTATCATTCTTCTGTTCATTAAGCAGCATGCCAAATTCAACACCCTAGGGTTTAGCTGTGTCGGGTGCTGACAGAACACTTTTAAGTCCCTAGATGAGCTTTTGCAGGCTGAATGCCCACCAATGCGCTTCTCTTCAAAGTCATCAACCAGAGAAACAAATTATGAATTTAACAGGAAGCTGTATGAAGAGATGAAACCCTACAGAAGGGATTTTTTTGGGTGTTTTTTTTTTTTTTTGGGGAACTGCACCCAGCTGTTGAATTCCCTTTGGACAAATCTAGAAAACCAAACATTTCCAATGAAAAAAGATAGAGGATAAAGACCAGTATTTTGTTGACAAGACCTTTTCCACATACAGTATCACAGGGGAAAGCAAGCAGATTGACCTAGGGGCAGACTGGACAGCAACAACAATCAGCTTTGATAATGATGTTTTGTAAATTCTTGCATTTGTTGTGCCTGCCCAAGACAGTGATCAGCGTGACAGATTTTCTGTGTAAAGAGCAGGATATAAGAGCAAAGAAAATACTCAAATTACTGTTTTCAATTTGGACTAATGATCTATTTACATTTGACATTGGTAAAACCGTATCTATGAAAGCACAGATGGAAGAACTGCCTCAAAGCACATAGATTTACTTTACAAACATTATTTAAGAATACATTTTAAACCAGAAAACACTTCACGGTGAAATTATTATACATTTCATTATGATACATATTAGCACCATTTAAGTGGTTTAAAAACTTTTTATCTGACAATTTGAAATAATCTATTAAGAGTACTGTCATACTAAAAACTTTTGACTTGACTACAATTAAAAAAACACTCAAAACCAACAACCCCCCCACAAAAGCACTAGGTACTAATGTTTATTTAGTGCTGTATGGGAAAGAAATTCTGCCTTTTCTACTGCTCTGTTGCCACAGTGGACTTGTACAATCTAAGCTCCTAGGAGAACTAGGAATGTTCCCCTCCAACCCCTCCCACTGATAAAGAAAACACATAACCATTGCAATTCTTACACAACATTTTTCATTATTAAATCTTAAAACCTTCCTCAAAAGCAATACCATTATAGTTTAAGCTTACATCTAAAACCAGCTAGTAAAGTATGAACCCAAGTAGTGTTGGTTTGAATAGATTATTAGACAAACAGGACTGCCTTTACACAACAAAACAGAATAATTTTCCAATAATTGAACTAAATGCCTTAAATTATTTACAGAGGTATTTTATTAGCACTACGTAAGTCATACTCTTGAAAACTTTTGTGATGTTTTTTCTGTTTCAGCATTTTTCTCTTCAGAGGGAAGAAGTCAAATTGCTTGTTGTCAACCTCTATCAGTACAGAAAAGGTTTACAGGCTTTAAGGTTCCGCAATGCCTACCCTGTACTTATAGGAAAGAGTACATGGCACAATCCTACACACAAAATTTAGTCACTACAGTCAATAGAAAACGTATGGAAAAGACCTTAGCACTGAATACTCATTATTTTAGTTGCTCTTTTTAAATCACAGAAAAAAGCTCATCCAAAAATAGAAGACCAACATCTCCAACACAAAAAGCAAATGCTTAGCCCTCTGTGTGCATCATGATTTCATGCAAAAGAGGAGGCCAGAGTGACAATGGGTTTCCATGTCTTTAAAAAGCACTATTATCACACAAAACCATCCTAAATATTGCACATCTTTTGCACTTCGAGTACACAGTGGATTTTAAATGCAGTAGCTACTTACAATCAGCACAGTTCGTGGCATGGAATAGTAAATATTTGCATAGACTGTGTTACAACAGTTTGAAAAAAACGTGACTACTTAACAGCTTCTAGAATAAATACTTCTCAGGCAGACCAGGAACAAATCAAGCACAGCACTCCAGTCACTCTAAACACTTTTCAGAATGGATTGACTTGATGGTACTATTTGATGCTGTCTCTGACTGTTTTGAGTTTCACCAAAAACTGGTTAAGAGCACTCCTTGACAGCACTGTGTTCACTTTGCTCTTATCTGCTACATGACAGCAGTAACATACAGCTGAATTTTGGCAATAAAAAGTGTTGTTTTACATGACTTCACATGACACTTTCACCCAATAAAATAAATCTGGCTTGTTCCTGGCAATTTAAAACTAAGCAGATTCAGATCCTACTGAATAATCTACAATCACTGCTATGTGAAGTCAACACTATTTCTAACAATGGCTTCTGAGCATCACATTAAAAACAAGCAACTGGCTGCTCAACATTTTGCATCTGGCTGCTGATTGCATACAATTCCTGAAAAACTTTGATATTTAAAGTTCTAAGATTAGCAAGGCACCATTTTTAACTTGGCTACCCTTCTGAGAAGGAAAAGGGTAAATTTAAAAAATTGTTAAAAATAGTTTCTTTAATGCCTACCTGGTGAGCCGTTTCGGTTGAGGTCGCTCTCCAAATTTCCTGAAAAAAAGAAGAAACTTAATTTAAAACAAAAGTGTTTAGTCATAATTGTAAAGTGGCATACTACCCCAGTTTTTGAAAATATATTGGAATGTAGTGTCATTTCTTTGTAATTTCCCAGACAGATTAAAATATCAACCACCTCCTTGCAACATCTTCTCCCACAACAGCAGAAGCTTTTTTTATTTGAAACACTAGATAATTTTCTTTGCTGAAGTGACATTTACTTTCTCTCTGAATTGCTTTTGAAAAATTTAGATATCAAAAGCATGTAAATAACCATGAGATCTTTGCCATACTGTTGATCAGAAGTGTCAATAAAAAGCATTTATTACCAACATAATAACAGACTTCCTTCAGAGTCGACAAATGAGTGAGTGCTTCCCATCAGGACAATTTCTTAATCTGTTTTTCCCGAGTGACTTTTTACAAAAAAGATAACATATTTCATACATACTGGTACAGAATTATAAGAGAAAAATCTCTCTCATGGAATGTAACCAAGCATGATCCAGAAATAACCTGCTTCATGGTTTTTAGCCATAAGGTGTTTTAAGACAGCTGTATTTCTGTCAGTGCTCTAACATTGCTCTTCAGGGAGGATAAACTCTTTACACGAGTGTAAGACTTCCCGCATAAGTCTTTATTTGCATCAGACACTGAATTTACACAGGATAGAAACATTCCATTAACAAAAACATCCTCAGATTGATTCAAAAAGGTCAGGTAACAGACCCGAATAAAGGGAGGCTGTACCAAACAATGCACATTTGCTCAAGCTGATAAGTAAATATAACCACAAATTAAAATTAGAGGAAAAAAAAAAGGGCAGGCTTAGCTTAGCACCTTTCTAGCTACAAACAAACTGAGGCATAGGAGACTGTGCATCTGATGCCAGTATTCATAAACATCTCCACAGCTTGCTGAATTCCTTGCTAAGTGGACATCTCTCTCCCTTTATGCTTCCTGGATAGCAAAAAAACCACTCTCTCCTAATATTGTTCTTCAACACTGTTGAAGGCTCCAACTTCAAGGCTGACAACTACAACTTGATCATTAAATGATGTGACAAGCAGTTCCCCTTTGTGCCATGCATCTGTCCTGAACTCTACAGCAATTGGTGGTAGAATGGTTTGCTACATACCAATTTTATTTGGGTAATTCTAGAAACAGAGAGTAGAAATGCATAGCTATTGCCATTTATATAGTTGAGCAGAATATGGCATTATCCTGAAAAGGCAGCAACAAGAACATTCAGTAAATTTTGAAGTTATTTTTCAAGATCTGAGAAATCAGTCTTCTGAAGTTCTCTTCTAAAGTACTTCTACTTCTTCGGTAGCCCACTCTACATAGAGGAACTGGATAAATAAGATGAAACCAAATTATTGTTTTCAGTTTAATCAATTAAATTAAAATGTACTTTTCTGACCTTAGAGAAATGCCTTTCATGTTTCATTTTGTTGTTTGTATATTGCTCACTTGTTTGGCTTTATTTGAACTTGAATTGAAACAACAAAACTAAAATTCTTGCTGCACAATTTGTTATGTATTTTAAATTTTAAGATCTATTGGACACACTTCACTTATATTTTTCTCTATGGTACATATCACTGCACTAACATATTTGTGATGCAGAAAGGTAACTAGAAAACCCAGAGAACTTTGCAGTTTGGGAGCAGCAAAATTATATCCCAAAGCCTTTCTGCTTCTACCACTTATCTTTTCAGGATCTGCCTAGCTTCATCTCCTGAGCACGCCCTCCCTGTGCCTCTGACTTTCCCTGAGTAACAGAGGGAGTAGGTATGTGTAATCCCACCGCCCTGGTACTATCTATGCAGTTACTGTTCTCCTCAGAAGACCCAGGTTCATTATATCTGGCGGAGGATTCACCCACCTGTGACTCACTGACTAGACAACAAATTACCTTTAAGCAATACTCCACAGACAAACAACATCCCTATAGATTAGCTGCCTGATTTTGAGTAGAACTACAGGCTTTGTTTCAATCCTTCTGCACATTAAAAAAAAAAAAATTAAAAGTGCCTGTTTTGGAGCAAAGGAGACATTACGCACACTACAGTTAACTTGTACTGTGGCCAACACATCAAATCTAAGATGAGGACACTAGTACATCAGAGACTGCATTAACACAAAAAAAACCTCCCAGACAAAATCTTGCACTCCCCTCAGGCAACATTTACCCTTGCAGAACTCTCAAGCACAGTAGATAATTCCCTTTGCACACACATTTACTGCTGCCTAAAAAGAGCTTTATTAACAAAGCATCTACACAAAACAGTTGCAATTACTTAAAAGAAATAAACCCTGCCTTTTTATTTAGTCAAATCCTGAACATACAGCACAGGAAGAAGTACCAAAAACCCCTATTCTTCAGAGGTAGAGCTAAAGCAAAGTCATTCTGAAGGTGCAGAGGGTGTGCAGGGGTAAACTCTGATCATCTGGTGCTCAGTGCAGTACTTTTATAATGCATGTGTCAGCTTTCCCCAGCCTCCTCCACCCCAAATGAAGTTAATGATATCACTGTAATCAACTTATGAACACATATAAATGTTATCCTTAGCAACATCATCTTTCCAAAGACATGATGCAAACTAATTTTGGTAGATCTTTCACTATTCCTTCAAATATACACTAAAAGGAGAGGGAGAGTAGGCAGAAACTACATATTTGAAGTCTCATTTTTTACTATTTCTAAATTAAATTCAGATACTTTTTTCCCCATAATGTCATCTTGATAGACATCTGATGGATATGGACCCTAGTCTTGACTCCAATGAACTGCACTTTCCTGTAACACCTCAAAATCATTTCAAAGATTCCATAAATGTTCTTCAGAACTCTCAGACGTAACCTACAAACTACTTAGATTAGCAGACGTTTTCACACGGATAACTAGATTTTAGGGAAAAACTAATGTGGCTTGTAGAGGAATGCTTCAAACTATTTATGTAAATGCCAACTATACATGACTATGGTTGACGTATTCTTCCATGTTAGGTAAAAAGAATAAATCCCTCTAGCTCAACAGCAATAGTCAAAGAAGTTAGAATTCAAGAATGACTAAGAACGGAAGAAGGAACACAAACATTACCACGTCATAGCGTTACTCTGACATACCCACAATTCTGAAAACTGCCTGAAGTTCACTGAAAATATACTGCAAAAAGGTTATCTCACATGAATAAAAGACAACAGTCAACATGGATGATCTACAGCTTTCATATGCAATTGGCTAAAACTTGGCCTGCAGGAAGAGCATGAGACAAAAGCAGCAAATGGATACAAAGACCCAAGAGACTAATAAATGATATGCAGAATGCGAAGACAGTCTCCCTCTCTCAAACACAGGAATAGGAAATAGGTCTAATCTAAAACTTTCATTTTAGAATTTTTAAAAAAAATTTCCTTGCTCTACAAACACTATGTCATGTCAATTTGCGGAACATATTGCAAGAAGATATTGTGGAGGCTAGAAAACACAAGTGGTCTCAAAAGATTAAGTCTGGTACAGAACTCCCTTAGCGTTTATTAAGCATAATGACCTATTTCTTAAAACCTTGTTCTCTGCAAAACCTAAACCATGTTCTGCGAACAGCAAAGAAGTTACCAGGAGGATAAAAAAGAAAGGCAGTCTACATTTACCCTGTCTTTCATACTCTTTCC
>NW_008631728.1:16322-46309 GCF_000691845.1 Merops nubicus
ATGACTAGCAGGCACAGTCCAGTACGTATACTCCTATGAATGAGATATATTCCACAGCAGTAATTTTATCGATGCCAGACTTTCAGTCACATTGGAAAACTCAAGATACACAAACAAGACATGAAAATTAAAAAAGTATCACACGTATTTCCTTTAATGGTTTATCTGGTTTATTCTTTCCATGTGTTTGCAACTTGGTGTAGACACCTGCACTGACAAGGCAACCTGAAGTACAAAACTGATCATTAAGTACAATGCAGAAGAAAAGATTGAGGCTTTTTAGTTTAAGAAAGCTCATTTGAAGTACACGAAACATTATCTACCACTCTGTACTCAATGACAGATATTGTACAAGCAATGATTGCTGTTATTTCAATCTTTTGTATTTGACTGACATGTTGAGAAATGAGCCAGTTCAGACATTTCAAGGTTACCTGTCAGAAATGACAGAGACTGCAACATTTTCCTTGTGTAGGTTTTCCCTGGATTTCTGTTCTGGAATTTCTTTTTATATTCAGTATTTCTATGCCTCCTCTTTTGTTTACATCTTGAAAATAGGCAGACTGACAGGTAACAATATACAGGAGAGGAAACCAAAAATGTGCCATAGCCCTACTCCTGTAGAAGTTATTGAACAAGTTAAATTCACTGAATTTGAAATCCTAGTTGTAAGCTATGTATCACTGTGTCTGAACACTCAGCAAGTATCTTTCTTTTTTTTTTTTCATGTTACTATTCAAGACTAAGCACTGCTTCAGGTGTACAGTACTGGAATTCTGGACACACAGACAAGCTGTTCCAATTCACAAGAGTAACTCAGTGCAAACTGTATTTTATTAGTATTGTCTAGCACACTGTACTGCAAACATGAGTGTGAGCATTAGTCCCGCCATAATTACTTGCTGTTGTAGCATGTTATACTTGTTTTAAGAATTCTTTTCCCAGTCCTGTATTTTCTCCAACCACTTGTTTGTATTATATTTCATATATTTTGTCTTCTGATGCTTAGCATAAACTAATTTCACTTTCACATTTTGCACTGGAGACATAACTTTTCTCCCACAAAATGTCCAAAATCACTCTTCTTTTCACGTCCGTCCTTTTCATTTAGCTAGTCCCACTTCGCCATTCAAACTTCCCCTTTCACAGAATAGGAAGTGAACTTATTCTCTTTTTACCTCTTTACTGCCCCTCAAGTAACTATGGAAATTAACAAGTGCACAAACACTAATCTGTATCTAGTTTTGCTCAAGCTTTTAACATTCTCAGATTAGGTAAAAACATGACAACATATAGGTGAAGAGTCAAATGCTTTCAGAAAATTCCTGTCCTATTTGGAAATCCTAGCTCAGATACAGTATGTACAATAGAAATCTATAGTTTTCTGTGGCTGCAGGAGTATGAATTTCCATTATTTCAAACATCTGCAAAGAAGCACAATGACAAAGAGGACCTATCAGTTATTATATGAATCTACAAGCAGTACCAAGCTTTTTTCTGTTATACAGTCTTTCTTTCTGGAGATAAACTTAACTGTTTTAACTGATTTTTTTTTCTAGGATGCTATGTGTTAAGTCAACTTTGGAAGGTAAAAGAAATCAAAATTAACTAAGTTTTGTCATTTGCTGGAACAAAATAGCTAATTATTTAAAAAAAAAAATCACATACTGTCACTTTGACTGAAAAATCTGCGGTCACTAAGCTGCTCTAGCATCCTCCTGCCTGGAATATGAACTTCAAATTTTTCCGGTATTGGCCTTTAGCCAAGAACATCCTTTTTACAGTCCCTGAGAAAGTCCATTCACCTTTATTTACTGAGCATAGAAGTCTTAAAAAAAAAAAAATTCCACAACATACAAATAGAGGCAAACTTCAGTAGTTTGCCTTAAGAATTCCATCTTCAGTTGGCGTATAGACTGACACAATTTTTGGCATCTTGTAGGAACAGAATGGATCTTTCTGTAAATAATACTCCCCAGAGAAGCAAAAAGCAAAAGGGAGTTGTCAAATTTTAGTATAGTAGGAATAACAGCTGAGCAGAAAGCAAACATGTTGGGAGAGGCCAACATGGGGGGAATCATAGAATCCTTTAGGTTGGAAGAGACCTTTAAGATCATCAAGTCCAACCATTGAGCCATTAGGGCTCCAAAGTCCTCTGCTAAAACAGATCAGAATCTGTCAGGGTTGGAAGGGACCACAAGGATCCCCCAGTTCCAACCCCTCTGCCATGAGCAGGGACACCTCCCACTAGATCAGGCTGCCCAGAGCCTCATCCAGCCTGGCCTTAAAGACCCCCAGGGATGGGGCCTCAGCCACCTCCCCGGGCAACCCATTCCAGGGTCTCACCACTCTCATGGGGAAGAACTTCTTCCTCACATCCAGCCTGAATCTGCCCACGTCCAGCTTTGCTCCATTCCCCATAGTCCTGTCGTTACCCGATAGCCTAAAAAGTCCCTCCCCAGCTTTCTTGTAGGCCCCCCTAAGATACTGGAAGGCCACAATAAGGTCAGGAAGAGTGAGGACAGAGAACAGGAAGGTATGAGACTATATCTAAGACTATAACTAAGACTTGCTAGATGAGAAGAATGGACCTGAGAACATTATAGGAGATGAAGTACCAGTAAAGCCTATGGCAAGGCAGAACATTCAGATTTAATTCCAGCAAATACAAAGGTTAGTAAAAATACACTACAGTTACTGTTTTCTCTGTCAGCTTTTTTTGTGACATAAGTTTTCATGGTGTCCTAACAGCTTCAACACTGAAAATAAAACAAAATACTTGCCTTACCCTGTGGAATCCAAAAACATACCATATCCCTGTGTTGAGATGTCTCTTTTCTTTTTGCCTAACACAAGCAAGAAGAGATCATCATGGGTGCTAGGGGCTAAGCACCACACAGCCACTTACTCTACTTACTATGGGACAGGTGAAGAGAAACACAAGAGAAAAAAGCAAGCAAACTTGTAGGTCAGCACAAAAAGTGTTTAACAGACAAAGGAGAAGTGGCAGAAAAGGTGTACCAGTGTGTCCAGCCGGAGTGGGGAAGTGATCATGACCCTGAGGCCACAGCTTGAATACTGGGTTCAGTTTGGGACACCACAGTATAAGAAAGACACTGAGGTGCTGGAGTGGGTCCAGAGAAGGGCAACAAAGCTGGTGAGGGGTCTGGGGAACATGTCTTGTGAGGAGAAGCTGAGTGACCTGGGGTTGTTTAGTCTGGAGAAGAGGAGGCTGAGAGGAGACCTTACAGCTCTCTACAGCTACCTGAAAGGAGGTTGGGGTGAGGTGAGTGTCGGTCTCTTCTCCTATGTTCCTAGCAATAGGACGAGAAGAACTGGGCTCAAGTTGTGTTAGGGGAGGTTTAGATTGCATGTTTGATAGAATTTCTTTACTACAAGAGTGGTGAAGTATTAGAACACGCTGACCAGGGAGGTGCTGGAGTCACCATCCCTGGAAATGTTCAAAAAATGTGTAGATGTGGCACTTCAGAACCTGTTTTTGTGGTCACGGTAGTGTTGGGCAATGGTTATACTTGAGGATCTTAGAGGTCTTTTCCAACCTTAGTGTTTCTATGATTCTAAGAGAGAAATAAAACAAAGGAAGCCAATCACTGACCACCTCCCTGGGGTAGACTGATGGCCAGCCAGTTCCCAAGCAAAAATTGAGTAACCTCCTTAAACCCAACTCCCCTCCATTTTATTGCTGAGTATGACATTATATGGCATGGAGTATCTCTTTTGTTAGTTCAGGTCATCTACCTGGTGGTGTTCCCTCCCAACATCTTGTGCACCCCCCCAAGTCACTGAGGGGAGACAGATGTGGCAGAATGAGAAACAGAGAAGGCCTTGACACTGTGCAAACACTGTTCAGCAAGAGCTAAAACATTAGTGTGTTATCAGCAGTGTTTTGGCCACAAAGAACACAGCACCATACCAGCTGCAATGAAGAAAATTAACTCCATCCCAGCTGGATTCACTGCAAAGAGAAAGGTAGAGAAAAACATTTTCTACATGGGAAACAAGCGCCAGGTTTTGAAAAGATACAGTTTGCCTGTTCGTTGCAAAAGTTTCACTCCCAAACGTCCGACTGTCAAATAATTTCCGACTGGACCTACACACTTGTTGGTGCTTTGGACTGATCTAACAAGGGCCTAACATTTTTCCTGAATAACAAACCCAAATCTTTATTAGTCAAGTTATATGATAGCACATATCACAGTATTTGCTGCAGAACACGTCAGAGGAACTCAAACTCAAGAGATGACTGTAATAACTCAGTATAGCTTCTGGAAACAGTGCCCAGACAAGTGCTCAGAGGAAGCTTCCCTGGAAAGATGTTACCTCATAATGGTTCAGTGCAAGTGTTCCAGCTCATTCTCCTGAAGCACAACACTGTCAGAAAAAACATGGCAATCACTAATCCAGGGTACTACAAGAATCAGACACTAACTGCACAGCAAGTCCCACTTGCCTTAAACAAAGCTGTCAAATGAGTTTTGAGACAAACACAGTGTGCTTTGCATAGGCTTACTAAGGGATAGAGATGATCAAGAACACTAAATTAAATACAGAATTGAGTGACTAAACAAAGTTTTTACTCCCTCAGAGGAGGTCTGGTGGAAACAGTGCTTGAAATGGGAGAAGTTCACATAAAAATCTGAAATTCTTTTCATTAATCTCTGTAGAAGTTTGAGTACAATTCAGAGGAGAAAAACAAACAAACAAACAAACAACCCCCCCCCCCCCATAAGAAATTCCAGCCTCTACTCTTAAACAATATGAAGTGACAATGAAATCTGGTGAGAGGTTGAAGTGAAGTTCCAGCATTTCTAATATCTACCAAACAGCTGGTATCCCAAAAAGCCATTGTGTGACAACTGGGAGGAAGAAATACTGCCATTTCAACTACTACAGGTATACTGTACTTAGAAGTGTAGCAAAAGAAACCTCTGTGCTCCGCTTAATCCCAGTTCTAAAAACAAAGTCAACTGTCAGATGCCACCTTCTTCTAGACCTCTTATACAGCCATGAAAATTGTGAAAGTGTGAAGAGTCTTGGGTTGGACAGTGAGACAAGAGCCTTTTAAAGAAAGAAATTAATAAAAGACAAGTCATTTACAGGTATTTTTCATCATTTTCCCTCAACTTTAAAATAATTGCTACATATCTGGAAAGCTAGGAAGTCCTGCACATATGTTCAGCCTTTAGCACAAGATGACAGATGACCATAGTCATAAGAGTGTATATTGCTTCTACCATGAGAAACAAAATACTTTTCAAAGATTTCAAGATGCTGTGTGCTCAGTTATCACCAACCTATTAAACATGGTGCTCTACAAGCTCACGAGTATGTGACCTCATTAGGTTTACTTGCCCTACCGAGGTTATCAGAGACCTAAGAAACGTGAAATACTATGTTTTCTAGTTTTACATTTAAACTTTAGGATTAGTGCAAAAGTATTCCTTTTTAGCCATGAACAGAGACATCATCTGAGAAAAGCTGAGAGAGATAGATTCAAGTAACACACTGGAACTCTATTTCCTTTCTTTTTTTAATCCTCTATCTTCCACCTGTTTCTGGCTTCAATTTGCTTACCACGGACAAATTAGTGAGGTACTGAAGAAGCATTGAGGAAAGTTCATACTCCTGGCCTTCAAACATGGTTAAAATTATCAAAGCCAACACACATACAACAGTGCCTATATACAGGACATTGAATTGTCATCAGCAGCTACCCCTTAACCTTCCATTTATTAAAAACATTTCTTACAGGTTATGCAGTATACTGCAACCTATATGGTAAGACTCAGCTACTCTACATCAGCCTTGTTTTGTTTTTGCAGATTTCTACATTTACATCAACAGTAACAGCAAAGCAGCAGATGTACGCTTTAAAACACAGGAAGCTTCTGTTAATCTAAGTATATTTTCCTGCACACAGACCAAAAGACAAGATTCAAATACTGAGAGTATTTCTGTGCATTCACCTACACAACCATATACTCTAACAAACACTTTAGAACAACACACCCAAGGGAAAGTATCATCTATCACTACGAAATCATCTATCACTATGAAATATTATTCTGTCTGGTGGTTTCACAGACACAAAGAATTCCTACATGTTAAAAAAATGGTCATTTATGATAATACGTCATATAAAAAAAACCCACAAAATTTCATACAGTGGTTTCCGTTTGTCTGCTATGATTGGTCTATGAAATACATATAAAATGAAGCTGTTGATTCACATGACTTAGTATTTGCTCTTGGAGATAGTCTGATGCTTTTGATTTCTCTAAGTGCACCTTATTCCTCTGGGAGCCTTTATTTCTTCAAACGAAGGTGAAACCAGGGTTCTGTTATGATTTGCCAATGGTAAAAATGCACATCTCAAAAAAGTGATGTTCTATGAGTTTAACATATGATTAAAACACCAAAACACCAGGAGGACACAATTTCTAAGAGAATAATGCAGAAGACATAAATTGGACACATGAATTCAGTTAAGATGGAAGTAAACACAAGCAATTAATATTACTTATGCTCAAATAGAATATTTCTCATTTACGTTTTCCATGGATGAGAATACCAAATAAATGGACCACACAAATGGCTAAAACAAAGACCTCCAGAAGGAAAATTTAATGTTCTCTAAAACGAAAATGAGTATGAGTCTGATCACTAAGGAAAATGGAGGCAGTTGTACTACCAGTAACATCCAGCGCTAAACAAACACCACACTGGAAACACAAACTAGAAGTAAAGAACTAAAATAAACAATAAGCTTGTGTTGTCAAAAGAAAGGACAGGCGATGAAGTAATTCTATCAGCTACTCCACAGTCTACAATTCCACAAAACCTTCACTCTTCACAGAGTTCTGAGTAGATTTACTTTTCGCAGGCCACCCCTCTCCATTGCCCACATGTATTTTTTTCTTTGCCCTCCACTCTTTATAGTTTGTTGTAAATTAATGCCATTTAGCCTAACACAAACCAACCTACACTGAGTGTCCCTGACTACTGTGGCTTTATCTGCATAGCATCTCAGATAAAGGAGTTTATAAATCCTTAGACTACTCATACCCTAAACATTGTTTTCTACCATTTCCTTTCACTTAGCAGAACCACAGACGTTGCTGTGCTACATCCTCAATAAAAACACTGCTGAGGCTCTTAGTTCTACAGAGGTACAAAGTATACTGAAGTTTATGACATCCCATCACTTTGCAGTGATACTTGCATCTTAGGAGTGTTCTTTTGGGTTTTTTTGGCTATGAAAATAATTAGATTTATGAAGTATGACATAAATACCTAAACACAGAGATAAATGATGCATTTCAGAGGGTCTGAAGTACAGAAACGGCTGAAGAAATTAAACTTAACTCCCCTGTTGCTCCTTCCAGGTGCAACTGTGTTCATAAACACAATGCTCTACAGCTGATGAAGTCACCAAAATGACAGTTTCCATATCATCAGCATGCCACAGGCTAGTCCACCATACAGGATGAACACATGCAGTAGCAGAGTCACACTCAGGCCCTAATTCTCATTAGGGTGTCTACCATAATTAATAGCGCTATAAAGACTTTGGCCCAAAGATTATGAGTTAAACTAAAACCTAAGCCATTTAAAAAAATACAGTTTTCACATCCACACGTAATGTACAAAGAGCCAACCTCAGCCAACCTGCTTTGAAATACTACTGACCCAGCGTAACCTCTTTCTTATCCATCCCACAAAAGGAGATAAAATTAATTAAAACCTCACCAATCAAGAATCTCTAAGGGACATGAACAATGCTAGCATTACGCCTGATCTTAAAGTCCTTTTCTCTCCCATAAAGACGATGGGTGGTCCAACTGCACTGTGGTTCTTTGGAAGTAGGGGGCACAGCAGCCCCTGAAATAACAAAACCAGAAAGTTTTTCATCGATACACAAAACATTCCCTCTCTTCAAGGAAAAACAAACAAACCAAACAAACCACAAAACAACAACAACAAAGACGACCCACCTGCTCCAGGGTGAATGCCACCAACCATGCACTATCACATCTTTGTACTGCATGATCCTGTACTGCTCCGGCCTATACTTAAATTCTTTAAGTCCTCCAGCACAGGGAACATCTTACGTCTTTGAAACAAGTCTTCTACTGTACAGCACTATATACACTTTTGGCACTATATCAAATAATACTGACATAAATACAATAGAAAAAGCTCCGCTTCATTTAGTCACGCCCTCTCACTGGAAGTCACTGGTTCAATTAGAAACTCCCTCTCCCTTTTCTGACCCACTTTCATCCTCCCACATTGCTTTCATTATTGTCCTCTCTCTTTTCCAATCCCCATAAAAAGAAAATCACAGAACCACAACTGCAATATAAATACAGCTCGCACCGTATCAGTAAATAGGCTCACATTTAAATAACTTAGAGAAAGTAAATAAATTCACTTCTTTCTATTTAATCTACCTACATTTGGAAAAAAAAAACCATCACCCAGTAAATCACTATACTTGTACAGGATTCTAAAAATCAAAGGTCTAGGCCAAAAAGAACATAATTTTAATCCAGTCAGAACTCACAGAACTCTGCCACACTAAATAAGGCCATAGTCAGTAATGACAACTTATTTAAGAAGTGCTTAAACACATCCAGAATGTTTTTCCTGCTTTTACTTTTTGCTGTAGACACCTGCTGCAAGAAGGTACAGAGCCCAAAGATCTCAAGTATATTAAGAACTTCGATATTATCAATGTAAAGAATGTCATTAAGATGTTGGAATGGTGTAGAACACGAGAAAAAATTACTCCATTTATTAAGATTTTTTAATATTCAAATGCTATTATTTCTTTTTGATTGACTGCCTATAATAACATTGGCTCAAATGATCAGTGGAAGCTCCAGATTTGCACACACTTTCCTCAGCAACCGAAAGAGTTACCAGCTTGAAAAAACAGCATGCCACAGAATCTCAGTCCCTAGAACACAATATAATTTGGCTCAGCTATTGTAACTTCACGGGGAATGTTCAATATAAGGCTCATTAGTTTTATCTTCATCCACTCAAAACCAAAAAAGGGTGACTGTGAGGAGATGGAAAACAACGGCACACAGTTCACAAAATTAGCTACTAAAATAATGGTAAGCTGCGAATACATGAAAACAGTCCGAAGTTTCCACATACAACGACCCACATGCACAGCTTTCAGTGACAACTACTCTGCTGGGTGTATGGTTATTAGCACTCTCCTCATCCATCTAGCACAGTAAATTTTCCCCTGGATCTCACCTGGCACATCAGCTGTGAAGAGGTAATTCACAAGCTGACTTTTATTTCCTATGAAATTGATTCTATGTCCCCTACTAAACATTAATTTAAGTACCAGTGAGCCTTTAAAAAACAAGCAGCTACCTTTTTTTTTGTAGGAAATTAAATTTCTAAATATGGTAAGGACAGAGCTACTGAGTAATAAAGCTCTGCTTTTTACAGTTACCAGCTGCCCGTAACTTCAAATAAGACTCAGTCTGAAGAAGGTAGGTTGGCTTTTTTTTTTTTAGACGAATGAGGAATCAACTTTAATAAACCTACTGATCATTATCTCTATTGCCTGATTACATGACAATAGCCAAAAATTAGACCACTTTCCTGCCATTATAGGAAGCCTCCACTATACCATAGTACCTGAGGATTTGCTCAACCTTTCTTTCAATGACTGAATGTCTACAGTGTTCAGAGAACAGTTTCCCCTCTTTAAATATACCTTCCATCCTTAACTGGAAGATAAGCATTCACCTTCTGTGCAGAAGACAACTTTTTCTTTGAAAATTAAAAAAAAAAAAAAAAAGTTGATTAAAAAGGAAGCACAAAAACTTAAGGTTCATGGTTTTCTTTGAATTGCCACCATTTGCTGCCATGCCAAAAATACAAAATAGAGGCAGAAATTGTGAATGATTTTGCAAGGATGTGGTAAAGAACCATACTGAACTTGCAAAGGAGGAAGAGTCTCAAAAAGCCAGCCTAACCTCACTAACCATAAAGGCAAATACATATTTTTAACACCTCTTAGAGAACAGGTTCTCGACAGGGATAGTCATTGGTCAGCTCAAAATTTCTAACCACTGCTCTATTAAAGTAACAGGTTAATCACTCTCCCATGTGCTTTTCCTTCATCTATACTCACACAAACAACTGAGCCTCATTACTATAGTGACTGCTTCCTATCAGCAGAAAAACAAGGAGAACATGGTAATGTCTCTAAGGGGCTTAGTGTCCCACTCCAAGCTCCTCAACCAGCTTCCCCTGCACCACCTGCAGAGCTCAGACCTTCAGAGGGAGCCAGCTCAGCCTATCAATCTGTCACACCACTAATACACTGAGAAGCAGGAGACAGGGAAACCAGTGGTTTTGGTCGCAGAAAGCTCTTTGGTCACCTCAGCAAATTTAACTTCAACAGAAGCCAAAACAGATTGCACAGAAGGAGCAGCTAAGCTCATTTTCTCTTGCATTCTAGCAATCCTGTTAACTCTCATGGGAAAGAACCATATAGAAGAAAATAAAAGACAGAAGAATTCGGCAAGGAAAAATGACTTGCAAAAAAGTCTTCAACGGCAGACTAGCATCCTTAGTCAAAGTTTAGCTTAGGATAGTTACAAGACTCTCACTCCAAATGCAGTTAGAACTTAATGCAAAACGACAGCTAAGTATACTAACTTCTCTACGGTTTAAGCAGAACAACTCTGACAAGTCTTGCTGTGACAGTTTAAGTCATCACTGTCTCACATGCCTTTCCCACCTCTTTGCTGGGTCAGAGTAAGCAAACGCGTCAGTGTCGCAGCCGCTCCGGTTCACAGTTGGACTGTGGCTTCACAGGCAGCTGAGCTGATTTGTCACCACGATACACGGTTCTCGCCCGCCAGCCTCCCCATGGCTACACCGACCAACCCTCACGCACCCAACTCCAGCACTTGTCAGGCCTTTCCACAGAGAGAGTCAAATCAATAACCCAGAACAAAAACTATCTTTTGTGGGAGGAGGTGGATGAAAGGAAGGAAAGTGAATTTTATTGATTCAGTCACAAGCCCAGTGAGTGCCAGTGCCACCACAATGCTATCAACAGGAACGCTCCAGAGGAGAATGTGACCTCCCACTTCAGCAGCAGCACAGCACGTTATTAGATATGCTGCTTCCACAGATTCAGTTTAGAGCCACTTCACTGTGCTTTAAGTAATGTAATAAAAAAAAAAAAAACCCAAATCATACATTTCCGTTGCAGATCTTGTTTTAGGAACTGTAAGCTCTGACGACAACAACAGTACATACAGTGCTTAGCCCACCAAAGCAGAAGTTTCCAGAGCTGTTTTAAAGTCTTTACTGTATTTTTTATACTTCTAAAAAACACATTTTAGGAAATGTGGACTATTTCCTATTATCTCCTTCCTCCAGCAACTCAATCAGTTCAGTCAACTTTTTATACTGTAGAATATTTTTTGTTGTTGTTAACAGCAGCATTATTACAGTCTGTACCCTCTCTGTTCACTCCCTTCCTTCAACTACCCTACTGCTGTCACCTGTCAAAATGCAAAATGGAAGCAGCTCTTATATTCATTAGAAGGAAATTGCTACTTATATAAAATTACTTCTGTGTAACTGTCTCTCATCCACTGCTTCTAGATTTGTACAGTTCACAAATATCAGTAAGCAGAGAAGAGGTTATCAGCTCATAAGCAGGTTTCTATGCAAACAGTAATTTCAAAATTGGCAAATAAAATTCACCTCTCCAGTAGACTAAAATGATGACACAAAACTTGTGAATATATACAGTTTTTAACAAAGCCATATTTGGCACCACTCTGTTTTACAAAATTACAGGGTTTCCTAGACTTCAGATGTTTTCTTATTGCATCACCCAGGAATTATGTGGTTACACTAAAATTAACTGGGCACAGTTGCAAAATGAGCTGTCAGTATCCTTGAATTAATCAATCTCAAGTATATTGTTTCGTAATTAAGCTTATGAATACATCATCCCATGAATATAAAAACGGCAGCAATAAACACACATCCCAGAAAAGGGAGAATTAGAAGGCTCTTTTTCAACTTTCTAGGACAGCTAAAACATTTGGAGGTCATTCTTTATAGTCAATCTTTTTCACTGTGATTGTGCTAAAGGTCTCCAACTGGGGAGCATTTTATGGAAGAAAATTATTCTTGAACCTTTAAAGTCATGTAACTCAGACAGCAAAATTAGGAGATATTCCCTCTGCAGTTTACAAACTTGTGTTTTAATAAAACCATAAATTTTCTAAAAGATTTTAAAGTTTTGGATTTTGTTGTTTTTGAATTGATCCATAGGTAAGTTAATTTATACTTCAGCTACAGCCCCTGCAATAATTAGTGGAGCATTTCCACACAGGAATGAGAGAAATTCAGAAACTCATTCAGCAAATACTTGACTACTGAAAGAAGAAAATAGAGTATTTATAATAAGAAGTATATTTCCGTTTCAATTATATAAACTAGAAGTTCCTTTCAATTACTGCTATTTTTAATATCAAAACTCAAAATTTATAAAAAATTGCTAGAGAAATGTAATCTCCACATTGCTTGTCATCAAATATAATAATACTTTTAGTAACTCTTGTGGTAAATGGTTCAATGATCCCTGAACAAGATAATTAAATGGACACCTCAGAAATAAACTTACTCCTCCTTATCACAGTACATTTACAACAACCCTATGAAAAGATTAGATTACATGTATGGGATGTCAGCAGGCTAACACCTTATCAACCTTTCTTCTGGAATTATAATATTACAGTTCTCTTACATAGTTACACGTGCTCCTATTGTGCCCAAATAGTTTTTCTGGGACATTTTTCATAAGGAAAAAAAAAATCTGCCAAGCACAAATGCAAAGCAGTTATCATTGTACATTTTTTTTAAATGGAACTCTTGTGAATCATACTTAATTCAAGCAGGCTTGCTTTTCAGGTTTGTCAAGTTTAAACTCCACACAGATGCAAATGACTGGCAAAACTTCTCCCTGCATCTTAATGAGGTACACTATAAACTACCAAGCCAACTTGAAAACAAGAATGTTTCTGAGAAAGTCTCCTTGACCTAGGTATTCTAAGTGTTAACAAACTATTATTTTAAAGGAAAGTTTTACCCAACAGCACTTAACTTCTGCATGATCTTGAACCTCTGACTGTTACAATACTAGTTTCCCGTAATAATGCCTGCGCTGGCACAAATTTTTGTGTAAGGATTTTACTGCATGATAAGCGTGTCTAAGCAGTGCTGTGAAGACTCCCAACCACTGAGCTCTGCACCCAGCCTCTTTTCAAAACATTGTCTCATCCTTTCAAGTACATTCAGGCCAGAAGGGAAAGTAAATTGTCAAAACTGTTTTGAAGTACTTAACAAGAAAATTGAAGAAGTCAATTTCAGCTAGCAGCTACCATTGTCTCAGTCGTACTTCGACTGGTTTAGAAATGATTGCCAGCACAGCACTGCCGAGTGTGTAGTATGTGGAACAGGCTGATCAATAGGGACGTTTCCTTCCTGCAAGTCCTGCCTACTGCTGCTTCAAACAGAGCAGACTGAGCTCTGCAAGAAAAATGGGAAAATCGTGGACAAATGTGATCGTTAAGGTTCCACAATCAGATAGATAAACTGAACTCCTGTATTAAACCATGCAGATGCATGTGCAGCCAAGATAAATGAACAAAAACAGTCTCATTCTAAAGAAAATGATGACCTATATGAGAAGCTACAACTTAGAATTTAGCATTTTAGAGAAATGGTATCTTTTCTTCCAAGACATTAATGCATTCTGGAAAATATGGACACTAATGTGTCCACAGAGCTCGCTTAGCATTCTACTAACAACTTTCATTGCTTTGGTTTCCCTGATTACTAAAAATGAAGCTTATGCTACAAAACTCATTAGTCATCCTTGCAGTAACTTTGGAAACCATATATCAGTTCTAGCTAAGTTAAAAAACTTTTCTTTGCTTTAAAAAGTTTTTAAAGACAATTACGTTTCAGTAAGTTTTTTGAAAACTTCAGGCCGGATAGACATTTCCAAAATGTCATTGAAAAAGACAAGCAGACATTGGAAATGACATCCTGTTTCACAGCCGGTCACTTTGCATATGCCTCAGCTAAACTACAGCTACACTTAGCCCATAAAGAATGAAGGAGCTCTTGGCATTGTCCCGTAAATCCTTCTCATGACACAAGGCACAAATGTATAAGAGACACAAGTTCTTTAGTCCAGCTGTTTATAGAACAACTTGGGAGACCAAAAAAACCTGTTACTTGACAATAGCATATGCAAAATGCAGACTAAACAAATGAAGAAAATTCAGAACGCCAATTTTCAAGTGCTTAAATTATCTTACATGGTTATGGGAAAGTTTAAATACTGTCAAAACAGCATTCAAGCATGTAGAATACAAGACCACATTTCATCTTCTAAATCTTTTCCATTTGTTACCTACATGCAGTTCACCCAGGCTTAAGAAATACAAAAACCAACTGTTTGCTCTACATTCAAATTTAAGTAGAGGGTCTCCAGAATTTCTCATTACAATAATAGATTGTGAAATGCAACTTAACTGCTGAGTTACACACAATTTTAGGGACCCTGCCATAAGTGGATTTTTAAACAAAAAAACCTGTGAGTTGCATACTAAATTGATTTATGACTATAAACCTCTTGGAACAGGTAGCAAATTACGTTACGTTTACTAGTCTGAAGAAAGCCTAATAAAACATTCTGGCAATTTAAAGATAAACACCAGAAAAGTATATCACTGTGTAACTTTTTTTTTTTTTAATTTCCCCAGTGGTTCACAGGTTTTTGTAATAATTTTGTGTGCCAAGTTACCTACTATATTAGCTATGATGCTGCCCAGCTCTTTAAATAGATGGCATTGCTATGGGGACAGAGGAAGAACTGCTGGACTATTTCTATGACGAGGAAGGTAGTGGGAGAAGTGAAATGTGAGTGGCAGGTTTGGAAGCCTGAGGTATTTTTCACTTCTGTTTTGTATTTTTTTCCATATACACAGGAAACTCCCTTGGGGGGAGAAAGACCAACTTCCCTACAGCTAAATAAAAGAACATGTGTAAAACAGAAAAGCCATTCAATGTTTCTATACCTTAACAAAATAAATTTT
Source organism: Merops nubicus (assembly GCF_000691845.1). Taxonomy (NCBI): domain Eukaryota; kingdom Metazoa; phylum Chordata; class Aves; order Coraciiformes; family Meropidae; genus Merops; species Merops nubicus. The sequence goes on from NW_008631728.1 coordinate 31,514, forward strand.
GAGGATCAGACAAAATCTTCAACACAGTGAAATCTGATTTTCTCACCTCTAAACTTTCTTCAGGTAAGTCTTTGCAGTAGTAGAAAATTCCAGAGAACCAAGAAACAAAAGAGAATTAGGATGCCTACACACACACACACCCCCATCATCATCTACTTTCGTATTCAGAGAGTTAATTCTCTTACCTAAGCCCAGACTACTGTCCGTCCATCCATTCCCCTCCTCTCCCTTCTGCTGCTGCAAAGCAAGAGAGGCAATGACGAGGAAAAAGGTCATAGGTAAGACAGCTCACCTAGAGGTGCAGGGCCTTCTGCTCCCACTGCCAGCAGATGCAGGGATTATTCTTATCTAGGCCAAGGCTCTGTCAATCCATTTCTCCATCTCCAACAGCAGGATTAACGGACAGCTCAAGAAGAGTAAGAACCTAACAAGCCTAAATGGTATTTCCCCTGGACATTCTCCTGTCTATGACTATTTTCAGTTCAGGGGATTTCGGAGCCCAATACTGACGCCAGGAACGAACACAGCTTTTATTAATAACAGGATCTCATATGGTCCGAGCATTCGGTAGATAGTAAATGACACATAGTATGTGCTTTGGAAACCAGTGGGGCAGAGAAGAGACCAAGAAAAGGTTCTGCTATAGAACAGGGCCAGATGTGCAAGGGAATTCCAAGGCAACTTTGCATCATCAGTACAATCAGCCTTGAAAGGGTCACCCCACCCCAAAACTAAAATTCAGCTCTAACAAGCCAACAAAGCCAGTTTCATACTGGAGTGACACTTGAAAAGCCTGCAAATCACATGGCTCAGAAGCCGCAGACACTCGTCGCTGACCCCGGGCGCGGCAGAGAATGCCTCAGCTGGCTGCAGGTACCCTCGGGGAGCCAGCTGCCAAGTGCCCCACGGCAGCACCAACTGCTGGCTAATGAAATTAGCTACAAACAGTACCAGAAAGCACAATGGACCTCTACTACTCATCTATTTGCTTTTCAGAAAGCTAATTTAAATAAATAAAGCGGCCTCTACGTTTGGGGGTCCCAAGCAGCTTTGCTTCGCTATCATGCAATACAGCCTTGCTACCAGAGGTTTCCAACTTTTGAGAACAAAGTAAGACCAACTTTTTTTTTTTTTAAAAAAAAAAAAGCTGCTTTTTTTTTTTTTTTTTTAAAAAAAAGACCATCCAGCTGATGTTTGTTTGGTTTTTTTCTTAGGGGGGGTGGGGGTGATGGTGGTGGTTTGGTTTTTAAGGATTTTTTTCCCCAAGGAAAGGATTTTCCAGTTTTCCCCAGAGACTGACAACTACAAGCACAGTGTCCTTTAGGAGATGACACACCTTCATTAATCAGACAGTGCCAGGCACCAGACATACAGGCACCCAAGAGCTGCTCAACTATGCCAGTTTTAGCAGTTACAAGTTGTGGCCAACCATACTAGCACACGTTGGGACAAACCTGAAGTATATTCACCATCAGAGGACTACTCTCCACAATACACAAAGAGCACAGAGGTCCTGAGAGCTCCAGTTACCCTGACTGCTTTCGTAATGAAAACCAGCACCGCCCATCCTTTTGGGTTTACTGGAGCCCCTGTTAAAAGGGGCTGAACCTGCATGCCACCCAACAGATAAAAGTTTGCAAGCAGTGCAAATGCATGCAGGTTACTTACAAGGATAATACTGTGCCGAGACCTACGTCCCTTTGAGCTGCAAGTCCTTGACATGATGTATCTAACAGCTACAACTAACTGTAGAAAACAGAATCCAGAGGACTGATGCAGAAAGCAAGTGGACAAGACAATAAATGGCCTCAGGCAGAAGAAGTAGTGGATTCCGTTACAGATTATTTGGGAAAGGAGAAGCTGATAAATGAGTCAACTCTTAGGAGAACAGCATGAAATTACTTTTGGCTTCCAAGACAGAAATTAAGAAAGCAGTTGAAAAAACGGAAGATGCCACAGACAGAAGGTGCAATGAAGATGTGGGACAAAGCTTAAGTGTTTGCTTCCTGTTTCTCCAACTATGTTCCAGTGTTGCAAGACAATGTTTGAAGATTTCTTTAACCAAAGGAGAAAGGTTGCACACATTGAGACTCACTGGCTGGAACTATTATTCAGTTCTGACATCCAAAGGACATATCTATTTGACTTTTAAAATTTTGTTGCAAAATGAAGCGGGGAAGAGTGCTTTAGGCAAAGGGATACAGGAGCAGCTTAATCAGTGCTGAAAAGAAAAAGTGCACCAGTGTTCCACATCTCCTTCAAGAATGTCTTGATGTCAACCTTTCAAATGCACTGGGTTTTTTTCTTGTGACGCAACAACAGACAAGCTCATGAGAAGCGCATCCAAAAAAAAAAAAAAAAAATCTACAAACTACTAAAGATTCTTTCTCTGATGATAACAAAAAATGTAGGAGAGAACTGCTTCAATCAAACTGTTAGTTTTTAACCTGTAATAAAACACCTCAGTACAAATACTGTCTCTAAGATTCTGAAAAGGTACTAAGAAAACCAAATCTTACATTTGCATTCAACCACTGAAGCAGGCAAAAAGAAAAGTTATAGTTTTATGCAGAAAGTTGCACAGGCTCTTTTAACCCATCTTATGTTATGAGACACTTTCTGTATAGTAAGTATTCGCTTAACTTGTATAACAAAGCTGTGTAATAAACAACCTGAAGTCACACACACCCCTTTTTGGGCAATCCTTATTTACAGAACTTAGCTTTCAAAACCTGGTCTCAGCTTTCCTTTGTTTGCTTTCATCACTTCAAAAACAATCCTTTCTCTCTGTTCTGTTGCTTTAGAAATGAACCATGCTAGCTAGAACAAAGTGTTCTGCTCCTTCACAGCTTTCAATACACTCTCTGTAAAGCCACTAGCAACAGATTGCAGTCTCTGAATTCAAAGTTCTGTTTTATCCATTCCTCTTGCAGTAGCAAAAGGATAAAAAATAGTAATGGCTTCTCACACACTTCTAAGGTGATGGAGAGGACTGAAACATGTCAACAGAGAGAAGATTAGTGAAAGGAAAGAACAGCACTCCTCCCAGAATAAAATGATCCTCCACTAAGTTTTCTTCCTACTGCTCCCAAAAAACATTTTCTGCGTTTACAGTATTAACACTTAGGATCTTTCTTTAGCTTTCTTATATAACTTAATTTTCTTTATCTCTCTGTATCAATGTTTTGTCTTTTGTTACACAAGATAGCTGGGGTTCTTGAATTCTTTAAATTCTACTTTCTCTCCAGTTCTCACCAGTTCTTTAGCTGGGAGACAAGCAGCTCATCAGGCATCCCCTCTCACAATCAAAGATGCTGATATGACTAAGTTCCAAGATTCAAAAAGTAAGGAAGAGGGTTTCGATTTGACTTAAAATGTACAGTTGTTATATTCTCATATTGGTCGAGTAGTAACAGTGATTTCCCTGCAGAAAATGGTGATGATGCTCTAAGCACACCACAAGCCTTACAGGCATAGTAGCAGCAAAAATTAGGAGAAAAAAAAATTGAACACCACAGATCCTGAGTAATGAGCACCACTCCTGGGAAGTACTCTGGACACAGACTGCTCAGGAACAAAGACAAAGCTTATACAGAAGCTTCATAGCAAAAAAAGAGGAATGCAAAGTATTCTGGTGTACTACTCCAAAAAAAAAAAAAAAAAAAAACTTAAACTAATTGAGGGCTGGTCACAAAATTCAAGAGAGAACAAGACTGAAAGCAACTACGTAAAATAATAAAAAACCCCATCACTTCTATATGCTGTATATATAACAAGAGGAAGCAGAATTCAGCAGATCTAAACTAGAATCAGAGGAATGTCAAGTCAATCACACATTTGTTCAACTAGTGTCAAAACAAAAAGAAGAAAATATTAGTTGGGAAAGCAATTTGGACACTGGTAGAATAGTATCTTCCATTTTTAAAAAAAGTAATATAATTACTGAAGGAAATTGCCTAAAATTATATCAAGGTCAAGAATATAGAGTACAACAGAGAAAGCATCAAAAGTACTACCAGTAAAATCTATGTTAAGAAGTACCCTAAACAATAATATCCACAGTGTGAATCCTACACACCAGAAGCACAGAGGAAAACTTCCAGTAAGCAAAGGAGTCTCTTATCTACAGATGTAATACTCATCATTGCCTAATAACTTCTGGCAAACACAAGTCTGTTACTTTTTGGGTTTTTTTTACGAACTGTTCTAACTGAAAAATATAAACTTTCAGATTTGAATTGATGCGGTATGACTTCCATGACTATGAAAAATGACAAGCTGAACCAGTCTACTGCTAAGTGCCATACAGCAACAAGGTGAAACAACCGAAAGCCAGCTCAGTTTTTCTGATTGCCTGCTAAGTACTGAACATATATTTTAAAAAAAAAAAGAAAAATATTTGTCTAGAAAAACTATCTGGATGAAACACTGGAAAAATCACTGGATATGGCCAGAGAGTTCTTTCTTATATATTCTATTTCCATATGGAAATTCAGCATAGATTCAAGGAACACTCACACAAGGACTGGCTTCAACTCCTGTCTTGACCAGTACCTTCGGCATATCTTCCGAGGTCACCCTTCACTTTCTGCCGTCTGAAAAGCTACATGAAGTCCCCAGCGACTGGAAAAAGGGAAACACTGCACCCATTCTGAAAAAGGGTAGAAAGGAAGAAACTGGGAACTACCAACCTACTATCAGCCTTGCCTCTGCACATGGGAAGATCATGGAACAGACCCTCCCAGAAGCTATGCTAAGGGCACACAGAAGACAGGTGGGTGATCTGATACGGCCAGCACGGCTGCAGCAAGGGCAAGTCCTGCCTGACCAACCTAGTGCCCTTCTATTATGGAGTGACTACATCAGTGGACAAGGGAAGAGCTACAAACGTCACCTATCTGGACTTCTGTAAGGCTTTTGACGTGGTCCCCCACAACATCCTTTTCTCTACATTGTAGAGATACGGATTTGAAGGGTGGACTAGGAATTGGTTGGATGGTCACATGCAGAGGGTAGTGGTCAACAGCTCAATGTCCAGATAGAGAACAGTGCCAAGCGGTGTCCCTCAGGGGCTGGTACTGGGAGCAGTACTTTTTAATATTTTCAGTGAAAGACAGTGGGATCAAGTGCACCCTCAGCAAGTTAGCAGACGACACCAAGCTGAGGGGTGCGGGTGACACACCTGAGAGATGAGATGCCATCCAGAGGGACCTGGACATGCTCAACAAGTGGGCCTACAAAAGCCCTCATGAGGGTGACCCTCTTGAAGCTCAACAAGGCTAAGTGCAAGGTCCTGCATCTGGGTTGGAGGCAACCCCTAGTATCAATACAGGCTTGGGGATAAGGGGCTTGACAGCAGGCCTGCGAAGAAGGACTTCGGCATAGTGGTGGATGAAAAGTTGCACATGAGCCAGCAACGTGTGTTTGAAGCCGACAAAGCCGACCATATCCTGGGCTGCACCAAAAGAAATGGAGACAGGTCGAGGGAGGTGATTCTCCTCATCTGCTCCACTCTGGTGAGACCCCACTTGGAGTTCTGTGTCTAGCTCTGGGGACATCAGTACAAGCATTGTGGAAACCTCAGGAAAAGCATTGATCCATTTGGGCAGGTCCAGAGAAAGGCCACCAAAATGATCAGAGGGCTGGAACACCTCTTCTATGAAGACAGGCTGAGAGAGTTGTGGTTGTTCAGACTGGAGAAGAGAAAGCTCCAGGGAGACTTTACTGTGGCCTTTCAGCACTTAAAAGATCACCTATGAGAAAGACTGGGACAGTCTTTTTAGCAGGGCCTCTTGTAACAGGATAAAGGGTGATGGCTTTAAATTAAAAGAATAGATTTAGATTAGATACAAGGAAGATATTTTTGACAATGAGGGTAGTGAAATACTGGCACAGGTTGCTCAGAGAGGTGGTAGAAGCCACATCCCTGGAAACATTCCAGGTCAGGTTGGACGTGGCTCTGAGCAACGTGATCTAGTTGAAGATGTTCCTGCTCAGTGCAGAAGGGTTGGACTAGATAACCTATAAAAAGCTCCTTCCAACCCAAACTATTCTATGATTCTACAGGTAGATGCAGCAGCTAGTCAAAAAGAACAATTATTCTTACAGCTCAAGGGATCCAATAAAGAGCTGTCCCATACTTTCTAATAGCCTTTAACCCTACTGGAAGTCATTCTCATAAATTTACTTCTTATACAAAGATCTCCCAAACTTTTGCATCATGACTAGGATTCACATGAGTATGATCTGTGCTGGAAGTTTTGTCACAATGCATCAAGCACGCTACAAGAGTCGTCTTCTTTAAGAAGTCTGATCCCAAATACTTATTTTGATTAACTTCTCTGCATAGCTTATTAATGAGATATTTGTCGTGCACATATAAACAAAACAAACGAAAACCAACACCAATCATGCAATACTGAAAAAAAAAAAAAAAAAAAAGGAATGCAGAAGGAAACGAGAAAAATAACCAAACCAAAATCAACACTCCAGGACTCAGTGCTGGCAAAGAAATGCTGAACAGCAGAAGAAAAAATTTGGCTAGAAAAATACTTGGACAGAAAAGACACGTCCAAAATAGTTTTGCTCTATCCCCCTCACTTCTGGAAGATATTACATTGTTAAGGATTTTACTAGTCATCACTGTGTATCTACTACAAAACTAAGAGAGCATGAAAAGAAACACACACATGCAGAATAACACACCAGTCCTTCAATAAGGCTTTTTCTTTCCTGAATTCTTATGCTCACTACTGAAGCCAGAGCTAGATTTGGGAAGCGGTAAAATGCTTTCAATTTTAAAAATAAATACCTACACAGAGTAATTCCTTCAGTAGTACAAAGACAAGGCTACAGCAAACTCCAGCACCACTTCATTTTTCTACATGCCACATTTATCCACTGGGTCATGCCCTATCCATTGCATTTATGTCTCAATTATGTAAGAGCAGCATCTCTCTAGTGTCTGTTCTAATATCCTTCACTATTACCAAAACACATTAATTATGAATACAGTCAACCCTTCGTCTTCCTTACCATGCCTTTCTGTTATGTAGATTAAAAACCTAAGGAAGCCTGCTATCTTCTGACCAACTTTTACAGTCGCAGTAGGGAGAGCTGACGTGATGCCACCTGTCAAAACCCAGCAACTCTGAAGAGTGAACAGCGCAAAACCACAAAGAGCAAAGAGCACCAAACCAGACAACACTAATTCTGTTTCCACCTCTCCACGGACTCTGAGTTTGACCCTGGCAAGTCACTGGTTTTGGTGCCTTTTTTTTTTTTCCACAATTCAGGACTTGAAAGGCTTTTTACACAAATGGCTGGGATAACAATAAAATAAGTGATAAAGTTTAATTATTATTTATTCCTTTATGCCGAGCTTTAGAATTCTTCCACAATGGCATAAATGTACAGTGACCACAAGCACCTCTGATTCTCTAGACCTTAATTTTGAAGTTCCCTTTATGTAAAAGCACTGGTGAAAGCAGTAACCCATTATCAGAGACACGTCACCACCACTTCATCAAAAACTGATAAAAGCTGTTTCACAAATTCTTCTGCTGAGTAAACAACTTCAACTTTATTTTCCACACTGGCAGTTCCTAATCCACAGCTTGCAAAAGAAACACTGCGTGCAAGATCCTCTCCCACTGCTCTCAGACAAAATGAAGTTATAGAGTTAAAATAAGAGCTGTCACGGAAAGGAAAGTAGGATATTGCCTGGAGAGCAGTTTCTACTCTGTGCCATTTCTATGGTCCAGCAAAAATTACGGACCAGTATTTTACACAATTCAGTTCCTTCTCTTGGGCTTAGAAAATTCTGAATTTCACGGCTGCCTGATCAAGTTTCATTCTGATGGTAAGTTTCCTGGTAATCTCTCAAAGAACCACACATTGAAAACCTGCCACAGGTACAGCTTTGAAATAAACAAAGTGCAGATGAAATGTTCTACAGACAAAGCAATCAGGAATACCAGCCTAGCACATACAGAAAAGTCTACATTTGTCCATAGTCATAATGGGAAAATTATAAATGTTCATTCTGCTGTTCAAATAACTATAAATAATTAGATTAACAACCAGAAGACTGAGGAGGACCCATTGCAATACATAAAACCTTGAATCTCACCTACTAGAATTGGAAAAATTAAATGAAGTTACAGCTGTAAACTCACGCAGAGCAGTCATTTTTGACTGTCATTTTGAATCATAGTGATTAAATGGCACTTGATACAAGTTACTCTTGAAAAGGAGATGGTTCTTGCTCCTGAAGAAGAAACAAATGAGGAAAAGTTATACCTTAACACAACCACCTTAAAGTCTTTGTGTTCTCCAAGTGAAGCAATGAAAACAACTTTATTAAAATAATTACAGAAATCTATACATAAATTCAATGAAAAACATTTTAAAGACTTATCTATATTAAAAGACACATTCATAAAAGAACCTCACAAATTTACTGAAGAAATATCCTGTTGACTGAGATGTTCTGATTGCTTTAGAAAGAACAGATTATGCCCCATCAGCGTGTCATTCACCAAATAATCTGATTAATCAAAACATTAAAACATTATAATGATTATATTTTATGGTAAAATTTTATAGATCAGTCAATCTTTTCAAAAATCAGAAAAAATATTAAAAATGGAACACAAAAATAGTGTTTATCCTTTTAAAGTTACAGCCTCTGTCTATTGTGTCTGCAACACTGCACATACTGAAACCCCTGACTTCTTTCTTTTCTTGGTAAAAAAAGTTTAGCACTGCAAAATATGCAGTCTATGCATTTACACGCAAAAGAGCATGAAGATACATGACCATATAACACTATCTGACTAACTAAACTTCAGTTGAACAGTATGAAGTATTTTTCAGAAAATGAAATTATTTTAAATAGTATACTAAAAAAGGTAGCGGCCACAAAATGCACACAGGCGCGCGCACGAATTGTGAGTAAAGAGCACCACAACATAAATAGAATCCCAGGAAATGAGATAATGTCAAACTCTAAGTTTAGCACTTACTTTTCCAAGACTCAGTAAGAATATGATATGGAAATTGCTACTTTCTATTAATAATTTGCACTTAAAAGAAAAAAATTATCAGACGTTTCCTTTTCTGAGTTTTTACATTGGACAGAGATAACCATAATTCCATATGATCTACTTCCCTCATATGATCTTAATTATTGATTATTGCAATTATGTTCAAGTATTAAAAGCATAAAATATTAGAACATTAAAAGAATTTCCACAGAAAAATAATGAAAGTTCAGTAAGATCAAGAATATGTTAAATCTGTAGTTATAAACTTGCCTTGAAATACTCTAGACTTAAAAGTCATATCCAGTTTTGTCAACAGAATTAAGATTTCATCTGACAATACAGCTAGTGATGTTTACTATCTTCCCTTCTTCACCTAAACACACAGTAGAAAATAAGCAACTCTTTAAAAGCAGGCAGGCACTACAATTGCACAATTTTAAAAAATACTGCAGTAACAATTTGGAAAAAAAAAAAACAACAACAAAACAACAAACAAATCCACTTAAAAGTATCCCTTCCCTGTGAAAAGGTCTTGGGAGGCAATGATTCAGCACATCACAATGCCATACAGGTCAGTTATAATGTACTTGCAGCCCACATCCAAAGAATTTAGAGTGGCAGGTATTACACAGAAAAGATGTCCTGAAAATTTGAAATTCTGCTGACATCATTTGCTCTCCAAAAGTAAAACTAACATTTTGCATAAACTACATTCTTCGTCCCAAACAGATTCAAATGTTTTGCATAAGATATAATACTTATGTTTAATATATATTTTTAAAATCTAAAACTACCATTTCTCACTTTGATTTTATCAAAAACCAAACATAGGGTAGAATATGTATGTATTGCTTCTTAACTGTACTCTTAATCAAAAATTTTTCAAAATCTTTGCTCATGAAGGTATCCATAGATCTTCCAGGATGCTTTATAACTAGCTGTGGGCTACTTTAGCTTCCTTCCACACTCCTTTTAAATAGAGGAATTGCTTAATTTCAAAACAATGAAAAACAACCCTAGAATGAATTATTACTGCAAAGTATAAATTGGCAAGTCAAGGGAAAGCAACTCTCATTCACAAACCCAAGATCCTTTCTGCAACTTACAGTACAGAACAGCATAGTCAAAAGAGAGTTACCCCTGCAAAGAAGTATCAGCAAAGGATATTCCCTTTTAACTGCCAGTAAAAAACACACACATATTATGCCTAATAAAACTGTCTACAGATTATTTCTGCAGAACTCATGCTACAAAAAGATTATTTTCAAAGTTTCTTTGTGCTCTGTATCAACCAGACTAAGTCAGAAATTACAAAGAGCTACTTAATACAATGAAAAATAATGAAAGCAATGTCTAAATCAAGAGCTTAACTCCATAAAATTGCTCCTATTGAAATTACAAAAGGCTAAAAGAATATTTGCAAGCATCTCGGAAGACTCCTTCAATAACATAGTGCTCACAGAGATTTCCTAACAGCCAGACTTAAGACACTGACATGCTCCTTGATAATGACTTAAATGTTAGTCACACAAAATCATCTACTCATTTGATTGTAAACGAGTTTTTCCCAACCTTTAACACTCATCATGTGCATACACACAATACAATAGCCGTACTTATGCTATTAGTCAAATCTTAATAAGCACTATATTTAAACCTCCAGTGACAGTAAAAACTGTAGCCTGAAGATCCCATCCTTGAATATCTACTCCTATAGTCTATATAATAATTTCCACTCCTCAAGCTCCATTTCCATTCCTCGAGCTCCACTGAAACCATTGTCACTGACATCTCTTGCAGCCTAACCCTACAATGACACTGAGAATCAGAATGCAATTTTTATCTTCCTAGACCTGCCAATCACCCAAGATTACCGGTAATGATTCTTTTCTGGAAATATCCCCCCCGTTTCCTTGGCATTGTAGCGCTGATGATCCATCCCTTACCATTCTAATTGTTCTTTTGGTGTAACCTCCTGAAGGAGCAACATCATTCACCTGTACTATTTTATGAATCATTTAATGGCTTTCTGCCTTGCATCCCTTTCCATTCCCCTTCACTTTAGCCAGGGCTCGGATTCAAATCCAACTATTAACACCCTGCCATTAATCAGAAACACACTTTCTATTTCGTCTCTCCCGTGTTCCCCCAAGCTAAGACCTTCGCTTGCCCCTCTTGCCATACATACGCCTCACTGTCAGCTCAGTCTCAAGCATACACAAAACACAGGTCTCCTTCCCACTACAAGTCATTAACTTTCAGGACTTTAAGCATCCATCCTCAAAGCACTGTTCTCTATAGGTCCTAGAAATAACACGGTTTAGGGATCTTGGCCATGACCATCGCATCACCAAGATATGCCTTCAGTAGCTTAAATTTTAGCCTGTTAACACAGCAGTTCACATCTGAACTAGTCAAGCATCACTCTTCACCTTTCAAAAACCAGAGCTGACCCTGTTCCATTTATTCTGAACATTCCTCTCCGGATAGCTTTTTCAGCTTAAAGGTCAGGTCACACAAGTCTCCCCATCCTCCCACCTCCTCATGATCATCATCCACTTTGCTCTCTACTTCAGGACCTTTCTGGTCAATGCTCTCATCCTAAAATTACTAATCAGGATGTAGATGAGGTTAAAGTTCTGGTGAACTGCTGTATTTTCATCTCTGAACTTCTCTTCTGTTGCTCTCATGGTTCAGAGAGCTCCACAAAGCAGTACCACCTTCCTTCAAAAACCTCTGCAAGTTTTTCACAGTTCTCATTAAAAACAAACAAACAAGTTGGCAAGGTGGGCAGCACACCTAGACCACTACGCCAAAATTCACTGCACTGATGCCAAACATTCTCCTCTGTCATCCCAGACCTGAAGTGTCTTCCCCTACCCTTAAATCGCGACATTTTCTGGGTCAGGAAACACCTCTTAACCACAGAACTTTGAGATGACTAATTCAGACATGTAACTCAAACAGTCTGATACTTAGAAAAGTGTTACTAAAACAATTTTCTACTTCACAGTGCCTATGGAAAAGATTGTACCAGATAAGCCCACTCAGCTGTTTTTGTCTTTTTCAGGGCTTCTCAACCTATTAGAAAAACAATCCAAATACTGTTTCATCTACTGCTACTACAGAGGTTTTCACTGGTCATCAAGTACTTGAGCCAATGCCTCATATTTACTATTTTTATCTACCCTTATTAAATTTTGTTCACTTGTTTGCTGGTATAGGAGTCTTTGAAAGGATTTTTTTTTTTTCCACTGCAATGGCTTCTTGCATTATTTTCTAGTATTTTAAAGACCAGGTTGTCTCAGGCTGCAGAGAAGACATCATGCAGGATTTTACACCATTTTAAAATGACACAAAATTTAAGTTTTCAGGATGAGAAATTGTCTGTCACATGGTTTTATGAGGCCTAGCACAGCAATTTTCAAACTAATTTAGGCCTATAGGTATTTTTGTATTACCAGTAATTATTTAAAACTATGTATTTTGCGCTCAAAATGTGCTTCTCTGGTAAAGTAACTTTTCCATTAATTCTATGATCTTAAAATGATGAGTTATCCTAAATCAGCCACAAGCAAAGCCAAACATACCCCACAAAACCCCAAAATACTATCCTATTACCACAGCCATAAATTATCCACTTTATTTTAAGTAATAGTTCAAGTAATAATTCATTTTCAGTTACTTAATTCATGTCCCTGTGCACTTTCTCATCATATCTAGTTCTGCCACTGTGCAATTTAGACTCAGTCATACTGTACATAAAAGCAATTCTGATCAAAACGTTCCTTTTGATGGAAGGAGCAGGAGAGTGCCACATGCTGCAAACAAGAAACTGGTGATATACTCTGACTGTCCCCAAAAATTAGTGCAGAAAATTCCTACTATTGTGTTCAAAGACAGCATAAACCTATGTACCATAATTTAGGTTTAGGAATACAATTTTCTGAGTAACCAAAAACCTGTGTTTTTACATTTAGCTTATCACTGACTGCGTAAAAGCCACATGCTTTATCTCAAAGTTTGAGCACCCATAAGAGCTGCAAGCTGCCCATTAGAGTACCAGGCAGTATTCAAATACTACATTCTCTGGTTAGAGCATTTAATTTCGAGCAATTTTTTTCCTGTGCAAGTCAGCTTTTACAGAACAGTCCCAAAAGAAAGCGGTCTTTACTGATTATCTGGGGGAAAAAAAAATATCAGCTGCTGGAGTAACATCAGTTTTTAATCCTAATACACACAGATAGCTCAGCATGAGAGCCGTACTCCAAAACCAGGTCAAATATGTAAAAAAATCAGGCTTGCTAATGTAATCAAACTATAACATTAACCAAAGTTAACAGGCTTCATTTTACCCAAGCTAAAAATATTTAACAATAATAAAATAAGACTACCTTTTCGGGGAATTATTCAACTTACGGGTTTTAAAGAATAAATTTAGCATTAAAATCCTAAACCACACAGTTTTTTTTCACTATTGTTAAAATGCTATTTTTCAAAATGTTCAAATTATTTGGTCATTTCTTTATTTAAAAAAAAAAAAATCTACCATTGTTGTTGTCAACATTTTAACTGGTCTCCAGGAACAAAAGTAATGTCACAAACATAAGAACACTTCTGACAAACCAGTAATAATCAATAAACATAGGGAAATGGAGCCCAAATATTCAGATGAGTAAACTAACAGAAAGGTGTAAAAATTTAATTGCTACCTAGAGTGCAGACTAACACTTATAGCAGCCTTTAAAAGCATTTGTTCCCTTCTTTCAACTCTAACCTCTAAAACAGTACACTCCAGGAACCATAACAAACAAAACCAGCTCCCCTAAAGAACATTTAATTGGGAAAACGTGTTTGAGCCACAAGATGCTTTATCAGGAGATAAATCAAGCAAAAGATTCGATTTAGTTTTCAACAAACAAGAGTTAGGAATTGGAAACACTACTGCAGCCAAACAAAACAACAAAATACCATAATGCTACCTTCTCCATGAGAACAAAAGCATCAACCACCAACTCCACCCCACCCCCAAGCAGGCTGTTGCTCTCTAACCACAGAGCCAACGCTGTAGACAATGTAATCCCACAGGGAAGACAGAAGGTCACAGACACACTGTGAAATCATAAAATAAGGTCCACGTTTTAGAAAGGCACGGCAGTACTTTCACCAGTCAAGATTTCATCTGGAACAAACAAGCGGAGCCTAGAAAGGGCCTGTTCTTCTCTTAAGTGTCCATTCCCTCAACACATAGAGGGAGGTCGCGCGTGCTCAGCGTAGCCCAAAATCAAGAGTCCAGCACTTACAATAAGCAGCAGAATTCAAGACGTGGCAAGGTTGGCAATAAGCACTGTAACACTGCAGGTGAGATTGCACGCTGTACACTGGCAGTGGATCTGTTATTATTCATCAGCTGTAGGTGGCTAAGAGGGTGTCACTTATTACAGTGACACACACTGCAGCTGGCTAACCGTGATTAAGTATTACCCAGTGTGGTTGAAAGGGATGGCAACTATCATTCATTACGATCCAATGTGGCTTAGTGGGGTGGGGAGGCTGCTACGCTCCACTGCGATGCAATATTTGGAGGAAGAAAGCTAAAACTCAACAAAGCCCTGGGAATGGTGCGCAGGGAGGGAAGGGCACCTCAGTCCCCCAGCCTGAAGGAACGGGCGTCCTGCTAGCAGAGGTGGGAAGCCTGAACGCACCCGGCGCGACGGAGCGCGCTCGGCGGCAGCGCGCAGTGTCCGAG
>NW_008631729.1:0-15646 GCF_000691845.1 Merops nubicus
GACCTTTGGAGGTCCCTTCCAACCGAATACGTTCTATGATTCTGTGATTCTAAAGAACTTTCTATGCACATACTGTATGGGTCACAACTTTAGCATCAGCAAGGACTCCAGTAGTTTAAAAGCAACATCCTTCTTTTCTGGCCAGAGCATTAGCAAGAACTGAGGCCACAGCTTGAGTAATGGGTTCAGTTTTGGAAACCACAGTATAAGAAAGGGGGGGAGTGGTTTACTTGAGGGGTCAGAGAGGGTCCAAAGAAAGGCAACAAAGCTGGTGAAGGGTCTGGAGAACATTTTTTCTCAAGAGTGTCTGAGGGACCTGGGATTATTTAGTCTGGAGAAGGGGAGGCTGAGGGGAGAACCTGCTGCTCTCTACAGCTACCTGAAAGGAGGTTGGAGTGAGGTGGGGGTTGGTCTCTTCTCCCAAGTGGCTAGGGATAGGACAAGAGGCAATGGGTTGATATTGTACCAGGTGAGTTTCAACTGGATATTCAGAAGAATTTCTTTCCTGCCAGAGTAGCGAGGCATTGGAGCAGGCTGCCCAGAGAAGTGGTGGAGTCCCCATCCCTGGAGGGGTTCAAAAAACATGTGGACATGGCATTTTAGGATATGGTTTAGTGGTCGTGATAGTGTTGGGTAGGTGGTTGCACTTGATCTTGGAGGTCTTTTCCAACCATAATGATTCTATGACTCGTGACCTTCACGCAGCTTGGCTAGTGTTTGGAGCTCTGTGTGATACAAATTGAATGAGGGAAAATTGGTTGGGTGCTTTCCCAGAAAAACCTCCTGTGTTGTTCCACCTGTAAGGGCAGACTTCATCTTGGGTTCCGTGTTCCAGCTGCTGGAGTTGCCTCTTTGGAGAGTGAGGCAGACCCCAGCATTGCGAGGTGGTGCCCTCTGCCTTGGCAATGACACTTCCTTGTGGCAAGGTACCCTAGGTGCTGACCTCAGCCAACATGACCGTAGCTCTGGTTCTCCTGCAGCTGTAGATGTGTTAGCAGAAGAGACCTATGAGAGTCTCTAGTCCAGCTTCCAGCTCATAGGATGACTCTGATCAGCAGGGGACAGAGCAGCAGTGGTTGTCCACAAGAAGTTCAAAACTTTGACTCTAGTAGTTGAGGGAAAGCCATTGGAATGTGTGGAAGATAACTGGAGATGGTTTGCCATTAGCTTTAGAATCCCTCTCCAACTGCAGCAGTGAATTTGCTAGGACAGAAATATTTAGCTCGTGTTGACTGTGCAAGCCTGGTGATAGTTCTCCGTGGCATTTGCTAGCTCTGAGTTGTGTGGGTGTGATTTCTCCCCTAGGTTTGCTGGTGCTTTCACACTGCGGCAGCGGATGCTGAATTTCGTGCAGAATATCCAGTATTACATGATGTTTGAAGTGATGGAGCCAACATGGCACATTCTTGAGAAGAACCTGAAGTTGGTGAGTGTGGGTGCTTGAGAGAAGTTGAAGCAGAAGTCTTAAATTACTGAATTTAATATAGGGGGAAAAGTGCCTAATTTCTGTTACTGCAGGTGACTGTTAAGTGTTTTGCTGGAGGCCCTTAAAGTATCTGGGAACTGTTGTTTTTATCACCTCGCAGAGTGCTGCTGTCCTCCATCAGCTTTCTGCTTTAGTAGTCCTACATCTCTTCTCACTGCATCCTCCTATCTATGCCCAGGTCATACTCTGCACCTTGTTATGTCAAGGTGGAGTTCTGCTGAACTTCGCCTTACACAGAAGAAAGAAAACTATGGAAAAGAAGGAAGAAGCAGGGTGCAAAGACCATAAACTAGTCCAGATATCTTTAGTTGATTCTTTGGCTGACTTACAGCTTAGTGCTCTAAAAAAGCCAAGGCTGTGCTTTCTCTTCTGTGAACATAAGGAAAGACTTTCTTCCTTTGAAGATGCCCGAGCCTGGAGCAGGCTGCCCAGAGGAGATGCCGAGTCTCCATCTCTGGAGAGATTCCAAACCTGCCTTGACTTGATCCTGGGCAACCTACTTTGAAGTAGGGGGTTTGGATTAAATGATTTCCAGAGGTCCTTTCCAAACCCCACAATGCTGGAATCCTGTGTGATTCCAAGAAGCTTCTAAGGACTGGCATGTTAAGACTGTCTGCTATAAAACAGCCTTCCTTGTTCAAGCGGTTGTTCCACATGTGTATTCCCACTGCAGGCGGTCAAGGCTGAAGAATTTCTCTGCTCTGGTGGTATCTGGTAGAGGTTGAGCTCACTTCCCAATATTTTTTAGCCTGGTGAGACAGTGTCTGGGCAAAGCATGCCTGGCATTGTTCTGGTTCCTTTCACAGAGATGTAATGTCCTGTGTGGTTTTTCCAGGTGTGATACAGAATATTTCTGGTTCAATATTCCAAGTCAGTGACTTCCCAGAAGTTAAGTCTTTGCCCTAGCAAAAACTGCAAGAATCATTTTTTTCTGTCCTGAAGGGTATGTGAGATGCCTTTATTATCTCAGAAGAACATATTCTCAGCTAATGACCCACCTGCCTGTTTTAAACCAAAAATGAGAAGTCATTGGGAGTTTACCTTACAGATAAAGGCAGTTCAAGAACCTTTGATGATGTTCACAACATCATTGTCTTTATCAGCACAGTTAGAATCTTCATTGCATTAGAGAGAGGCATCTATCTCTGTTGTGTGGCAGTTGTTTCAAAGGTTATGATATTTAAGGTTCTCTGATTTATTTTTCTCTTTTCCACTTACTGTGGCTGACCTTACTGAGATTATGAAGGTGGGAGTGGGCATGACAGGCAGATTTAAAAGCAAAGGAAGTGCACGTTCATAAGGTAGATAACTCCATCCTGAGCCTCCTTTCCAGTGCAGAGTTTGGATGCTTAAAGCATAATTTTGTTGAGAAAGTGTTGTGACAAGTCAAAGGTAAAAAGCCTGTGAGGGGCTGTTGAATGCAGTAATGCAAATACTATCTTCATCTCAGGATGCTTCTCAAAGCTGGAAGGTACATGAGAATTATCTCAACATGCCCTAGAGCATGTCTAGGGGGAGTCACTGTTAGAGGCAGAATGCTGAGTTAGAGCTTTGGTCTGGTGCAGTACAGCAGTCCTGGTCTAGTGTTTCATTGTTGTGCTACCCTGTCACAGGCATCTAATATTGATGATGTCCTGAGCCACCACACAAGCTTCCTGGATAACTGTTTGAAGGACTGCATGCTAACCAACCCGGAGCTCCTGAAGATCTTCTCCAAGCTGATGTCTGTCTGTGTCATGTTCACAAACTGCATGCAGGTATGTACAGCCTCCCTGTATTCACTGTGCCACTGCCAGCTGCTTTGGGTGCCATTTGGCTGTGACAGTCCCTTTTTTCAACTCAGTTCCTCTTGTCCTCAATGTACGTGAAAAAACCTCTGTTCCTTCCATCAGCATGTTTTAGAGCTTGACAGCTCAGACCCTCACCCTTTCTCCCAAACAGTTTCTGTGGTTTCTCCACAAAATTTTCTGTGCTCTTTTTCAGTGTTGGGATCGGGTTCCTATGAACCCAGTTAACTCTCCTCAGCCAGTCCTGCAGCAGAATTTAAGGTGTAAGTTGCAGGACTCTGTTATTTTTTGTGTGTTCTTTTGAGCATCAGGTGAGGACTGGTGATTGGACCCATGGAGACTGATCTCTGTGGGCACACTCTAGCCAGCATCTCAGGAAGCCTGTAGCTTTTAAAAAAAAATCTTCCTTTGGGTTAAGGGAGACTTTTCTATTAGCATCATTAATGTAATCTCAGAGTTAGCTTTCATGGGAGCTGGCTAGCTGCAGGGCTAGCAGAACTGCCAGCCTCTAGCTTTGTCATGATTGGAAAAAATGAGATTTAACTCTTTTCCCAACCCTTTGCCCTTCCAAGAGGTTTACCCAGAGCATGAAGCTGGATAACGAGATGGACCGGCTCACCTTAGAGCATGGCACAATGTTGGGCCCACCAACAGAGGAGGAGCGTGCTGAAGAGACTGCAAAGAAGAAGCTGACTAACAAGGTGGGACATGGGATGGACAGCTGGGTCCTTCCCTCTCCAAGTGCTGCCTGATGCAGTCTGGTCAGGGTGGCTGTCCTAGCTCTTGTGGATAGACCTTCCTAGTTTCTAGAGCACATCTGGCTTCAACAGCAGAGTCTGTACAGAATTGTTGGCATTTTTGAGGGTGGTGGAGTGATGATGGTGTTCTCCATGTCTGTTTTGAAGACCATGTCTCCCACAGCAGTTCTTGCACTTAAGTTCTTGGTTGTATTTTAGGTTGTGCTGTGGATTACCTACATACGAGTTTTCTGCAGCCCAAGAAGTTTGACTTCTAGAATCAGAGAGTCACGGAATGTTAGGGGTTGGAAGGGACCTCCAGAGATCAAGTCCAACCCCCCTGCCAGAGCAGGACCATCTAGAACTAGCATTTAGTTACAGATGAGCCAATAAGCTGTTGGCTATGACTCTTTGCAGCCCCTCCCTTTCATACCTGAGGTATCTATCTCAGTTTAGATGCACAGGTAGTAAATGATTTGTTTGGCATGCTCTGCAGTCAGCTGGCTGCCGCATGTCCCGCTGGAAGCCTCTCTGGCACACCAGTGGTAGGGTGCATCACACTGGGAGGCAATGGGACTGCTCCAGAGGTTACAGCTCGTAGGCGATGCTCGCCTTCTGCTCACGGGCAGAAAAATCCTCCTGCCTGAAAATCATAGAATCATTAAGGCTGGAAAAGACCTCTAAGATCAAGTGCAACCATCAACCCAATGCTGTCACGACCACTAAGCCATGTCACAAAATGCCATGTCCACATGCTTTTTGAACCCCTCCAGGGATGTGTGGTCTCCACCACCTCCCTGGGCAGCCTGCTCCAAGGCCTCACTACTCTGGCAGGAAAGAAATTCTTCCCAGTGTCCAATCTAAACCTCCCCTGGCACAACTTCAGCCCATTGCCTCTTGTCCTATCCCTAGTTACTTGGGAGAAGAGATCAACCCCCACCTCACTTTCAGGTAGCTGTAGAGAGCAGTAAGTTCTCCCCTCAGCCTCCTCTTCTCCAGACTAAACAATCCCAGGTCCCTCAGACGCTCCTCAGAAGACATATTCCTCAGACACTTCACCAGCTTCATTGCCCTTCCACTGCACCTTCAACGTGCATGAGTGGGTGCTGGACCCACTCCAGCCCATCAAGGTCTTTCTTATACTGTGGTGCCCAAAACTGAACCCAGTACTCAAGCTGTGGCCTCCTGGGACATGATCCCTGCCCTATTCCTATTGGACACACTCTTTTTGATACAGGCCAGGATGCTGCTGGCCTTCTTGGCCACCTGGGCACACTGCTGGCTCACGTTAAGCCAGTTGTACATGAGCACCCCCAGGTCCTTCTCTTCCAGGCAGTTTCCAGCCACTCCTCCCCAAGCCTGGAGTGTTGCCTGGGGTTGTTGTGACCCAAGTGCAGGACCCAGCACTTGGCCTTGTTAAACCTCATACAAGTGACCTCAGCCCATTGCTCCAGCCTGTCCAAATCCCTCTGCAGAGCCTCCTGACCCTCAAGCAGATGAAATAAAGCATATAAAATAAGTAATAACAGCATATATTTGAAGGTAAACTTTACTGGGATGTACTCTGGGCTTCTCCCAGTTGGACATAGCAAGGTTTTTAACTCCCAAGGACCTTGCAATTGTTTTGTGAGATTTATTTCAGTGGTTCATTGACTGTTAAGTTTTATGGGATGTTTCTGAGCAAGTTAGGAAATAGAGAAAGAATTGTGGCACCTCTTTGGCAAGCATGAATCAGCAAACCATGGGGCCACTGTGCCTTTGTCTCGGTAGCTTTTAGCAGAGCATGCTGACAACCTCCATCTGACATCTGGCTTCGAAGCAACCATCAACAAGTTTGATAGCAATTTCTCAACACATCTGCTGGACCTGTTGGACAAGCTGAGCATTTACAGCACCAATGACTGTGAGCACAGTATGC
The DNA here is from genome assembly GCF_000691845.1 of Merops nubicus. Lineage (NCBI taxonomy): Eukaryota > Metazoa > Chordata > Aves > Coraciiformes > Meropidae > Merops > Merops nubicus. The sequence goes on from NW_008631729.1 coordinate 5,929, forward strand.
TCAACATCATCTATAGGTAAGAGTTTTCTCTCTGTCACTTCCTCTCTTGTGGGTCCCAGGTTCAGCTCAGGAAAAATAATTGCTGTTTGTAACTGTACATATCTGCCCCATCAGTTAAGCTAACAAAAATCACAAGAAATGCTGCTTTGCGTTTCAGCCCGGGGCTTTAAAAAAAAACCAACACATTCCTCTGAGTTGTGTGAAATTTGTCTATTAATGCTGTAAATGTAATGCAAGCATTAGTTTTCTTTAGGATTGTCTTACTGTGTAGGCAGTGAGTAAGCTGATTCCTTAAGGAAGTATTCCAGGATGGGAACCATGCAAGGGATTGATTCTAAGTGGCTTTAACTTTGAACTCTTCTCTTGTATTTATTTAAATAGGCATCCCTGAAGTTTTTATTGTGGCCTCATCCATAGTTACTAGCTTCTTAGAAACCAAATTTCCTCTGGTAATACCTGAAAGTCAGGTGCATCAGACACACTGCAGGAGTTGAGAGCGAGCAATCAGGAGATCTATGGGGTTTGCTGCTAGGTTTATAACCTCTGTGTTTCTTTTTCAATAAAATGAGATGCACAAGGCCTTCTTTGGAATGCTTAACGTTTGTCTTTGGCTATAAAAGTCATACACGTTAGTGTCGCTGGGCTTTTTAAGATTGCTGTGGCATGGAGGGACCTACTACTACTACCTTGCTACTTCTAGCTTTGGATAACCACAGATAATGTTCTAGGAGCATTGTCCCCAGTTGAGCATGTGTGCTGTGCAAGCAGAGTGCTCCACGCTCTGATCCTGCTGCCAGCACTTGAGGAGTAGAACAGAAACAGCTGCAAGTGTGGAGTTTGCTGCTAGGAGCAGCTTTTAGTTGTTGTGGCTGGAATGTTTTTCAAGAGTGAAGCCCCCATGAAGCCTGGCAGTCTCTGCAGATCTGAAACGTTCAGCTGAGGCATGCATATAACCACAGAATAAGAAGGCAAGCAAGGGTCAGGAGTTGGCACCTCTTAATTCAAGGAGTCATTTTGGTGCAAGTCCCATGTAAGAGCCACTGGTCACCAATGGCCTCACAGCTGGTGTAGGTGGTGACACTTCAGAATTGCTGCTTGCAGACCTTTAAGTCACTGTAAAAATGGATTTGTTTTCACATTTGCCTATTTTTTCCAGTGAAGAGACAAGATATGTATTGCATATAAGGGTAATTTTAAGAGTCTAGGATGTCCATGAATACAAATTTCCACACCAACACTTTTTAAAGTGGTGCTTCTCTGTCTGCAAGCCAAACAGACACATTTGCACCGTTAAGGTGCATGGGAGCCTCAAACACTGGAGACTTGTCTTCTTTATCATTGCTGTCATCTCGGGCGCAGAAAACAAACTCATCCTAAATATCAATGAGTTCCTTCCTGCTGTCTGTGAGCTGGTATGTGGCCTTATTTTGTGTGAGCAACAGTAAACAGCTCTTGCAGGACTGCCAGAAAATTAAGGTCATTTTTAGGTGTTGTTTCCTTTCATCTTCTGAGGAAAGCCCTTGTTTTTACCAAGGAGTACTCCCTACTTTTAAGACTCTTTTTCATCTGCAGTCGCAATGCTTTTCAGTGGCACACGTGCTGGAATCAGTTATTGGTGGTACCTAATTTTGTTCATAAATGTGCTGGATAACTGGTTAATCACATACATTTTATTTCTCCCCCTGTTGCTGTAGAGATTTTATGCCTCAACCCCTTTGGTATTTAGCACAGAACAAAGTAGATCCCTATTTAGTTCTTCTTAACCAAAAGGACTAAAGGGTGCTTCTAGCTTTCTCTTCTGTTTTAGTTTGATTTGTTTAGATGGTGTCTTATTGCTCCTCTGTGTTGTTAGGTCTTTGTGAGCTGTGCTTTTTGTTGGTCATTCTCATCCTTTAACTTAACCTTGAGGAAAATTCTAAGGATATTAACCTGCAACCATTAAGCTCTGTTTGATGCCCTTCTATGCCAGATGTCCTTTATGGCTGGCTCATAATCCTTAGACCTCTGAGATGTGCTACACATGAAAACAGAGGGAGAAAAGGTTTCAGAAATTTGGGGTTTTTTTAAGCAAGTTGTTGTCTCCTTGTCATACTGTGTGTCTTGAAACTTTCATTGTCCTTTTCTGACAGGACTGTCCAGGATTCTTGGTAGCAACCTTTACAAACACTGTTTTGTGAAGTATCCCATCAGGGGACTGGGCTTCCTTTACTCCTGAAATCTTCTTAACCAGCAACTACTGTGCATCTACACACCCACTGGCCTCCTGTGTTAGCATTTTCTGCTCTATCTGAGATGTTACCATAGCTGGGACCAAGGTTGAGCACTAAAACCTGTCATCCCTGTTGCCATGGGTGCCTCCAGGAGTAGTGGAGTCTAGCCCACCAGCTCCCACAACACTGTAGAGAATTACACATCTTGTCTTCTTCAGTGTAGGATTGTATCCCTTACTTAAGGAGGACAGAGATATTTACAGGCATCTGAAAGGAAGCACAGTGCACCAGGACTGCTTACTGCTCTGAACTCTCCTGCTTCCATTTGCTGTCAGGGTAGGAGCTTATCTTCCTGCTACCAGAACTGCCCTTGTTGTAGCAGCCCCTGAGCTGCTACTCAGTCCCTGAAATGGGAGGGTAGGTGAGGACCCCTTCTCCCCAGTTCTAGTAACTCTGATTCACTTCATCTTTGAAGTGACCAGAGTCTGAGGTCTCCTTATCTTGGAATTGTTTGAAGACTTCTTTTGTAGCTGTGAGTGGATGCCCTGACTGTACCAGAGACTGCTGTTCCTGTCAGGACTAACCAGGACAGCAAAGTCTCTGCAAATCCTTTTCTAAAATGTGGTGCAGTTTCTGGACGTTTTATGTCAACCCTCATCTGCCTGGGCATCAGTGTTTATCAACATAGGATAAACTACAGGATCCATCTGTAGAAAAATTGACAGCCCAAAGGGATTAAGCTCTTACACTCCCCTCACTGCTGTCACCTCTGGGTGTCACAGTAGCATAGAGTCAGTCCCTAGATTCAGGGATTGAGACCACAAGAAGTTGAGTCATCCAGGCAAGGACACTCCTCAGTATTCCAGCTCTGCCTCCTTCTCTGTCAAGTACTTACATTTTTTATCATTACCAGTACAAGTTCTAACAGACAAGCTTTTTTATGATGTTCATCCAAGAGACCTTACTGGCAATTAACTCTATGATCCAGCTGCTTGAAGATCATTGCAGGTCACACAGGATGTGGCCAACAGTGTGGAAGACCAAGCTGTCTGCTCTTTTAAAAGAGCATTATGACCCCACAGTCCTCAAGCCTTGCAAAGAACATATGGAGGTCATCCCATTGGTAGAATTATCCCTAGCTCAGTCTAAGGCTGGAGTTGGTTCTCAGCTTACTCAAGAAGTCAACAATACGGAGTCCTTAACCAGTCTTTACACCATGCAACAGTGGAAGTCCTGCAGCCTTCCACAGCACTTGGTCACGTGTGATGCCTGACACTGATGTAAGTCATTTTCTGTCAGTACCTTAGGAGGTGTGTCCCCCCACCAGCACTGCTCCTACACTTAGCTTCAGAGGTTCACCCCTTTGATCATTGCTTTCCCAGCATTCTGTCAGCCTTATGCTTCTACCAGGGTGGTGGGACAAGCTGATGCTGCACCATGCAGACTGGCTGTGTGTCTCGTTTGATTGTGCCTCCGTGGTGCCATGGCCAGGAGCTGTCCTTGACCAGATGCTTTTGTGCTTCATAGAACACACATGAGTGTTAGCTGTGGCAGGAGGTGACTCCTGAGCTGTGGAAGCTCTGAAGCCACACTTTCCAAATATGGAGAAGCTGGTTTCTAAAAGAACTTCCTGCTTCAGGAGAAAGGAGAAGTGTGGTCATTCAGGCGGGTTGTGAGAGAACAGAATGCTTCCGTTAGCAGTTTGCGTTGGGAGTAGTGACCCAAGCTGCAATCAGCTGTTCAGAAGGGGGTCTGAGTCCTCTGCCTCGTGGTATTTCCATGCCCCAGTTCTGTTGAAGGGCTGCAGAGGAAATACTGAGTCTTTATGCCATCAGGACTGTCACTGCTGTCAAGTGCCCCAGTTTGCACCGTTTAGAACCACGTGAGCCTTCATCAAGATGCTGGACGTAACTGGACCTTTACTGACAAACCAGATGTCCTTGTTTCCTTCACTGGACTACTACAAGCCATGCAACAGAACATGTCTTCCCATTTCTACAGCCTGCTCGGTGATGATTTAAAGAGTGGAAGTCCCAGGGTGAATGCCCAGGCGTGACATTCAGCTCTCATTCAGTCTGTAGGGATTATTGGATCAGGTCCTAGGCTCTATGGCAACAGGAACCCAAGAACCAGAGCGGAGATTGTTGCCATCTGAAATAAAATATTTGACAGAGAGTTTGAGAGACATACTTGTCCTTCCTTATACATTATAACCCTTTACGTGACCCCATTTCAAGGGTGATGGCCAATGTGCAAGATAGATAACAAAATATCCCTTTTATTTGTAATTCTGGTACTGTGGTTTTAATTATTTGATCCCGGTTAGTATTTTTCTGCTTTACAGTACTGAGTAACTGAGAAATGACAATCATATTTGTAGCAAAAAATAACTAAAGATGGAGATCCAGAGGATTTCCTTCAAAGCTGGGAAGCTCACATATAACTCACACTACTTGAGTGTACTGAAGTCCTGCTCGGATGCTTTGGTTTCATCATCTGCTGAGAAGACTGACAACTGCAGGACATCTCCAGAGTCACTCCTTCACATCCCAGTAGAGAAAAGGAGAAGGATTACAGCATAGAGGAGTTTGTCAGAAGGATTGCTTAATTCTAGATACTTAGAAGTCTTGCCCATCAAGTGCTGTTATCGCTCATCAGATATCCTTCCTTCTTTACCAGTTTGGAGGAAACAGTAATTACTGATCAAGACTGATAGGATGTATGAAGTGATGCAAACCTCAGTGGATGGAAGTTCCACCCACAAAATAAGAAACTGATGTGTAAGCAGAGTTTGAGGAAGCACCATGCAAAAATTCTTCAGACAGAATTATCAAAGATCATTTAACACTAAAAACTTAGCTGAAAGGGAAGCGGATCAAAAGTGTGCAGTTCAAGAAGCTTGGAATAAAGTAACTCTAGGAATGGACCAGATCCTCAAAGCAGGGATATCAGTGAGTCCTGGCCTTGTACTTGAATCAAAGTTAGGAAGACAGGCCTGCCTCAGAGTCAGGCTTCCCTTGTAGCCACTTAAAGGGGTGAAAGGGATGGAAGCTTTTTCAGCCAGGAGGGAGCAACAGATAAAACCCATCTGTTGAAGCTCCGTTTCCTGCAGTCACCAAAAAATGTCAAGGAACATTTGTTACCATTTGTGTAATGTTGTTAAGCAACATAAAACTCAAATGTTGTGCCCATCCATTTGGTATTGGAGCAACTTAATTTGAGAAAGGGAGAGTAACTTTTGTGTGTTTCACAGGCTTATGTTGACTGTTGCTTAGTGTTCCCAGGGCATGTGTTGTTAAGAGCTACACGTGGCTTCATTGGCTTTGTAGTGCAGAGACCTGCCTAAGGAAGGTAACAGCGGATGTAGGGCTGGGTGATTTTGTGGTATCATTTTGGATGATGATGGAGATGGGAGTATGATATTGCTGATGTTGCCTGCTTTGGAGAGGGTTTACAGGTATCAGCAATACTTGTGAATCACTGAGCGACTTCCAACCAGTGAGAATCATAAAATCGTAGAAAGGTTGGAAAAGACCTCTAAGTTCATCATGTCCAGCCATCAACCCAACACCACCATGACCACTAAATCGTGTCCTTGAGTGCCACGGCCACACGTTTTTTGCATACTTCCAGGTATGTTGACTCTGCCAGCTCCCTGGGCAGCTGCCCCAACATCTCACCACTCTTGCAGGAAAGAAATTCTTCCCAATATTAAATCTTAACCTCCCCTGGCTCAACTTCAGCCCATGGCCTCTTGTCATATCACTTGATACTTCAGAGAAGAGACCAACCCCCACCTCACTCCAGCCTCCTTTCAGGGAGTTGTAGAGAACAACAAGGTCTCCCCTCAGCCTCCTCTTCTCCAGACTAAATTTCCCGACCCTCAGCTGCTTCTCAGAAGACATGTTTCCCAGACCCTTCACCAGCTTTGTTGCACTTTGTAAATCATCTTCTTGAATCATGAGTCTATTTGAAGCTCACTTGTGTTAGCAAGGAAGTGGTGCAGCTTCACAACATTTTGTGGTAGTTACAGGGGATAATAGGGTGGATTTTATATGGGAATTAATGCCAGAGTTCAGTGGTGAACTCTGGTATTCAAGAATGGTGTGAAGTGGCCCTTGCTGCCCAAGCAAGCATCCTCCACTTCTCCCTGCAGTGAGATTTGCTTTGCTTTGCTTCACACCCCTCATTTCAACCAACGTTGTCCTAAAATTCATCTGACCCTACAGAAGCGTGCCTTTGTATCCCCTTGCTGCTGGGGAGTGCCTTGCTGAGCCTGTGCCCCGCAGGGTGCACAGCACTGAGCTCACGGGGGCCCTTGGTGCATTGGGCTTGTGCTGCTCTTGGGCAGCTTGAGACAACACGCTGCCAAAAATTCTGGGGTTTTTGTCTCTCAGGTTGGACTTCAACGGGTTCTACACGGAGCACTTGGAGCACATGTCTGCTGAGCGCAGCCAGAAGGCAGCTCCCCCGCTGCCCTGCCTGGCGGTTCCTGCCCAGTGAGGTCCTGCTGCCCCCCAGCCAACACCTCTCCTGCACCAGCAGAGACCTGGGCACTCACTTCAAGCTGGGAGTGCTCGACCCTCTAGATTGACACTGCGAGCTGGAGACCAACCATAGGGGTTGGCCCCGAGAGACAGGGGAAAGTTCAGTCACCTGAAATGTATGTAATGGATTTTGTCTTCCCAGAGGCTTTTATTACATCCTTTGTTGTTTGGTTGTTTTTTTTACTACATTGTAAATGGATGTATTTGTCTGTTGTACAATAAATTTTAAAAATATCAGGGCTATTTTGTTTGTTAACAGAATTCAGGGTGCAAGTAAGTCTTTTAGGTGCCTAAATTATGATTGGCTCAGAGAGATCTGGCTGAGCTGCCATGTGACATTACTTTGTGAGGAGAGCCTAATTAGGGGGTTGCTGGAATGAAGCTTGAACAGATGAGGTGGAGTCCAGAGCTGATGAGCTTGGAGATGATGTTAATATCGTATTGGCCAAGTCCTTAGCTCAGTCCTTAGACTTTCAGGATATTCTGCAGAGTTGTGAAGCCATACAAATTGCTTGAGGCAGTTTGGGAGTGGGTGTGGTGAAGGGGGAAAAAAGTGTCTCACAGGAAAGTGGTGACCAAGACATATGCTGGAGACCCAGAGGCCTCAGGGGCAAGTGTGTGAACCTGGAGAGAGATGCTAAGGCTGTGGATACAGGGCTGAGTGCTCCTGTTAATGACCTGCCCTTCCTCTCCTTCACCTCCTCCTTTGCAAGGACTCCAGTGTGTGTTCTAGTCAGGTTCTGTTTGCTCTGGTGGCCTAAAGCTAGTCCTCCAGCTTAGCAGAGAGACCAAAGAAAAGGATGGAGACTACTCCTCCTAGGTCTGGAAGACTGAATTCCTTCATCTGAAGGTTGAGGTCTGAGACCTCAGCCAGCATAATCTGGATTCTTAAGGAAAAGACTTGTGCAGTTCATGGTGAAAGAAAAGTTTCCTTGGCCTCTCAGTCCAGGGAGTCTTGGAGGACCTGTTATTTCCATTAAGTTTCTGTGGATCTACAGACTTCACAGCCTGTCCCTTGAGCTCAGGGTGGGGAGGCAGAGAGGCCCAGGTCCCTGGAGGAATCTTCTCACCTGTTGGTGACCAACATCTCAAGCCTGAGGGACTCCTCTGGCACTGTGTCACTGTTGCTTACACCAATGAGCAGCTGGTGGCTGTAGCAGGAAAAAAGCCCATTCACACAATTTAAATTAAGATTGACACTGTTTGCAGATTAATAACAAATAATTGACCAGAAAGCATTGAGTCTCAGCAGAATTAATAGATATTTCTGAAATTTTAATTTTAAAAGCCAACTGTAATTTTCAGGCACCTGTCTGTGAGTAATCCCAAGAAGTCCCAGAGGTTCACCCCTGGGCAAGAAAGCCTCTGGGAGGTCACCTACAGCATGGGGCTGGGTCTCCCCAGCTTGTTGCACCGTGTACTGCTCACTGTCCCAACCAGAGGTGGTGCTGCTGGTGGAGCAGTGTCATGCCAGGCTTTGGCTCCTGCTGTTGGCATGAGAAAACGCCAACAAGTAACTTACCATGAAATTGTGGCCCATGAGTGGATGCCCAGTTTGCTGAGCAGTTACTGTAAAGGTTTGGGGTGCTTGGACAGCTCTTCGCAATCTACCCACTCATCTTTAAGAGCAGACCTTGGTCCAGGCCAGACACCCTACTGCCAAGCCTGAGCAGGACATCGATATGTGTCTTCTCCCTGCACCAGAAGTCAGGAGCTGCCAGGAGGACAAGAAAATGTCTTGTGTCTGAACCCAGCATCCCCACGTCCCAGAGCACAGCAGTTGGGTACCTCCTCGCCCAAATTCAGTTTGGCTGCTCTCTCTCCCTGGCAAGCCGGGTTATCTGCTGTTCTTCATAGACTGTGGGTTGGTCAGTAGCTCCTTGAAGGCCAGCTCAGCTCTGCACACCTTGTAGGTCACCATCACGGTGGGGACAACTCTACTGGAGACATTTAGCTAGTTATGAACAGACCTGACTAGGAATGCCAAGGGTGAGAGCAAGGAGCTTTAATATTTATGTATATATTTTTAATAAACTTGTCTATTTGGGAGGAAAAAGAAAAGCTGTGGGGAGAAAGAGGGAAGACACTGGAGCAGCACTTGGATGTGGTGGTTTCTGGGCTATTTTGGAGGAAGTCTGTCCCCAGTGACTGAGCTCTCTGACAGCCTAATTCAGTGTCTGACCTTCCCTGAGAAAGTTAAATGTGGTGTTTCCTGGTTGGTCCTCACCCAAAACACCAAGAAAATAAAACAAAAAATCAGTTTGCAGGAGGGTGTTTTCCTCTCTACAGGCTGCCACATGGAAAAGGTAAGGGGCAATGGGTTGCACTGGGAGAGGTTTGATCTCAACTGAAGAACTATGTTATGGTGAGATCACTTGGTGGGACATGGTGGAGCTGCCATTGCTGGAGGGTTTCAATATGGGACTGGATAGGGTGTGAGATAACCTCATGCAGACTCCTTCCCCACAGCACGTCAGAATGGATGATCCTCGGAGGTCCCTTCCAGCCTGGGACGTTCTGTGGACAAGGGTGAGACAGCAGCCCACCTCGTGGCAGAATGGAGAGCCCAGGTTTTAGTGCACCTCCCAGCTCAGCTCCACGTGGTGGTCCCAGCCCCTCCAATCCATTAGGATCGTTAGTCCCAGGTTCCTCAATGGAATGACCTGATGGCCCGCAGTTCCCGCAGGCCCTTTGGCAGCTCAGCCCCGCCATGGATCCCCCGTCCCCTCCAGCATCTCACACCCCAGTGACACCTCCCAGTGCCTCCCCACAGCTGCACTCCCGTGGTCCAGCCACCCTCAGCTCCTGCATCACCTTGAGGCCACCCCAGTGCCCCACAGATACTCCATTCATGTCCTACAAACACTGCCCAGTGTCCCTGGGCCCTCCAGCTCTGCTGCCGCCTCAGAGCCAGGCAGGCACCTCCAGTGGCCCACGGACACCTCCCTCGGTGCCCTGTGG
>NW_008631729.1:15703-16002 GCF_000691845.1 Merops nubicus
CCTCAGAGCCAGGTGAGGCTTCCCAGTGTCCCCCACCACTCCGGCGTCCTGCTGTCAGCCCCTCAGCACCCTGCGGACCCTACACTGCCCCGGGACGTGCCCTTAGAGGCCGTGGACCCGCCCCGGTGTCCCCTGGACTCTGCCCGAGGCCATGCGGACAGTTCCCGACCCCTGCCCGGTGACAGACACACCCTCTGATACCGCACAGACCCTGCCCGGTGCCCCACGGACGCTCTCTGATGCCCCGTGGACCCTCCCCAACGCACCACACACCCCCTCCGATGCCCCGCATCCCCTCC
>NW_008631730.1:0-249 GCF_000691845.1 Merops nubicus
CTCGGCTTTTGACATTCTGTTGTTGCCGGCCTGCCCCATTCTGCTTCCCATGATAAAAACTGCGATGGAGTCAAACAATAACCTGCTCAGATTTCGACAATCATGTGGAATCATTTGCTCTGCTGTAAAAATATATGTTAATATGTGTCTAACCACCTCAGATCGAATCCCATATTGTGTGACTGCACTTTTTGCCTGTTGTAATAATTTCCAATCGTGAGGGCGCCATTTCCGCACGCCTGTAAACTC
>NW_008631730.1:472-830 GCF_000691845.1 Merops nubicus
GGAGAAGAGTATCTCAGTGTCTCTGGCAGTGCTGATGGTCTTGCAGGACTGGAAGGACCTGGGTCCCTCATCGTTAACTGTTATAGGTGAAACACCACAATGTTCCGATTTCAGGGGACCATCACTGGAGAATGCAGTCCTGGCTGCAGAGAACCAATGTCCTCTAAAACTTCACAGCCTGTGCACACAGTTCTTTCCAGTCTGATTGTCAGACAGTGTGCTGCATTGCAGTTAAAATCATACTGATGATGAGGCTCTTTTCAGAACACAGCTGTCTTTCTGACTGTGGGTTCTGGCTCGGTCTGATTATCACAGGGAACACTTGTAACATTTCAACAGCCCCATCGGCTGCCGCTTC